>NW_022109767.1:17141387-17154347 GCF_000313985.2 Echinops telfairi
CCCCCCATCTCCCCCTCTCCCATGTCCCCCTGGAATTGTTTGTCCCATTGTTTTCTCCTCCAGATTGTTCATCCAGCCTATCTTATTTAGACAGACCTGCGGAGATAATAACATGCACAAAAACAAGACAGAGCAGAGCAAAACCAAGCAACAATATACAATAGAACAACAACAACAAACCAATGACAAAAACCAAAACAAAACACAAGAAGAAAGAAAAGCTTGTAGTTAGTTCAAGGATTGTTTGTTGGCTTTTTACTGATTTTATCAGGTAACCTTTTACAAGAGTTTTCAAGCTCTCATTGCTTGGGGTCATTTCTACTTTCCACTCCTTATTGAGGAGCATGTCTTCATTAAAAAGGGAAAGGAATTGAGAAAGAACTTTATAACGCAAGAGAATCAGTTGACACCTTTCCACACAGACAGTTAATTTGGGAGGCCTGGCTCCCAGAGTGGCACAAATGGCTCTCTGGAAAGTAGGCGGCCTTAACCCACTCGGAGACAACTCAGGCCATCTGCCTTTAAGGGATTACAGCCTTGAAACCTAATGGAGTAATTCTCATCATGAGTTAGAGTCAACGCAGGAAAACAAACAGCAATTTTAGGGGGAATGACATCTCCTATTTAAATGCCCCAAATTTTGACTATCAGAAAACAAAAACACTTAAGAAGGCATCAAAAAGCTCATGGAAAAATGGAATTATAAAATAATGGAATTTTTCGAAACTCCCATTGATATATATGTACACACACAGAGAAAGAACATGCAAGCCAGCAAGAGGGAGATTGGGATTTCGTTAGGGACGTATAATTTAAACTAATACACTAACGATATCTTAAAGAAAGACACCTGGCACCGGACACTGTGACAGCACTTCCAGAATTACTGTCGGAACCTCTGAAAGAGGTCATCTAAAAGACAGTTATATTTTTTCAAAGTCTAGAGGTTTAGGTGGGCCCTAAACAAAAACAAATTGTTTCTACAATTTTCCATAGAATGAGTGAGGTCGATAATTAACACATATACATGGCCAAAATGAAATTGTCCTGTAAAGAAGCAGTATATAACAGTCTTCAGGGGATAACAATTTCATTCCCTCTGTGTACACACACACACACACACACACATACACACACACACACTTCTCTTCCAATTTATAGTTTTCAACCATCAACAGCTTCTTTGAAAACTATTGAGCTGTATGTATTTTGTTTATTTTAAATCTCCAATGCCTTTCTGTGTTTTTTTCCCCCAGTGGTAGCAATAACCACTATCATTATTTTGGAGGTGGTCATTATGAATCAAAATTGACTGGATTCTGACTCAATGGCAGTGACGTTTTGTTTTTTATTTTAGAGTGTTGAGTATTTGACATCTATTTGTTCTAAATAAAAGCATTCGCATCTCCATTTCATTGCTGAAGATACAGAAATTTAAAAGGCCTGTCCAAAGCTCCCAGGTACAAAGCACCGAAATCTATACCTGCTACACTTTATTGCCTTATTTTAACCCACCAACTTGCATCTATGACTTCTCCCTTATTTAAACTGTAAACACCCTAAAGAAACCCTAATTTTTGTTATAGCTATAGTTATATTACAGATCCAACTCAAAATCCAACTCAATGAGAAAAAAAAATTGGGGACATAAACCAGTGACTAACCATATAGTAATTCTAATATATCAGTTACTAAAACTTGAATGACCGCTCTCGTTTTCTAGACCAATATTGGATTAGTGTGCTAGAAGTAGCAATCCCTAGAGAAAGAGGGAAGTTGCTGGTAATACTATAAGACGGTTTCTATGATCAATTAGACAACAACTTTGATGAGTTCCAAAGGGACTACGTTATCCCAGCTGCAAAAATGCTCAATGGAGTACTGAGTTAAGGAAATGAATTAGGGAAACGTTTCCTACAGGATCCATGGGAGATAACAAACTACCTTCTTTTTTAAAAAAATATAAACAGCTAATTTGGGCAGAAAGCCTCTCTCAGAATTAGAACTACTGACCAGTAAGTTATTAAAAGCTAGCTTACACACCCAAATGCAAATGTACTTGGATCTACACACAATAAAGCGAGAGACTAGCTATTCACCAACCCAGTGTCCTTATATTCCTTGGGAACACACCTAGACTACATTGCCCAGTCTCCCTTCGGTTACATGAGTGCTGACATGGCTGGGTTCTCAGGTTTTGGAGAAAGTATGTACAAACACCAGCGATGTGTGCCATTTCCACACCTTCCGTATTAAAAGTCTATAAGATGCCTCAAGATCTTTCGTCTTCACAGTCTCTTTTGGATGACAATGAGCATTTTCTGTTGAAACCTTTAAGACAACAGAACTACAGAATGGAATTGGCCCGGATGCTTGAATTACTGCTCAGAGGAGCACAGCACCGTCCACCAATCAACAAGGAAAAAAGAGAAAAACTTAAAACTACCATGTTTGAAGACAATTTACCCTCTCCTCACTTACAAACAAGGTTAGATTTCCAAGAGCGGCCTGTGAGGTATGCAAGTTTGCCCTTTACTGAGCTTACTGCCCTGCTTGTAGCATGTTTCAGGTGCATGTGGCATGGCGGTCTTACCACCACCAAGCCCATGGGGTAGGAGTAGCGGTAGCAGCTGGGGGTTGGAGATAGGCCTCAGTGGTGGTCACTTCCCAAGTCAGTGACAGAGAGCCCTCTTTGAAGAGACTTCCAAGACACCTGTCCAGCTACTGCAGCTTTAGCTACTACCACTTCCTTGTGACCCAGCTGCCACCTCCTCCTGAGAGCCATTACCCATCGACCCTGTTTGCTGCAAGCCAGCCCAGCTCTAGTGCCCAAGCATGGAGTACAAACAGCTGGTGACCCACAAAGCCTCGCTCCCGCTCATAAGCCATATCCTCCTCCTCCTTCCTCTCCATTCTGCTCTCCTTGAACGCAAAAACACAGAGAGTGGTTTTTTGTCGGTTTTGTTTTACCATTGCTGAAAATGCAAAATGTCAGATGAGATGTATTTGAGGAGTAAGTATATTTTATTTGGCACCATACTAGCTTTATTTTAGCTAATAACAAATACCATGCCCACTTTTGTGACCTATTTGTGGGAAATACTTCAACGTCAAATTTTAAATTTCTTATGGAGGGGTAGGTAAGACTTGATAACATCTTGACCTACCTTTTCACAGGAATATATTCAGCCTGAAAGGTGAAGATAAATACAGGTGTCCATACTTGGTCTAACAACATTTATGAGAACCCTAGTGTATGCCAGTTTGCCAGGCAGTATGGCACATTTTCTAACTATCACAGCGAGTCTACACTCTCATAGAGTGGACACAAATAATAAAAGGTTCATCAAGAGAATTGTCAAATAGTGATAAAAACCACATTGAGCAAAGATTACAAGATGTGATCGTGACTGGATAGTCAAAGCTGTTCTAAGATGTCATGTTAAGATCAGGAAGTTGTTAGTAGTGCTTTCAAATATTAAGTTCTTAAAGAAATCATTCTACATCTGATCACCTTACACACACACACACATACACACACACACACACTCAGTCTGTGAGAAAGTAGAATAAAAAGACAATGGATGGGCAGATGGACTGGTGGAGCCTCAAAGATCAGGGTCTTTGGTTGGACACCCTTTAGGTCTGAAGATGAGCTCACCAGGCATGTGGGGGGCTCAATTTTGAGCCAAACAAAAGACGGGTCTATAAGTACAGTAATAACACTAGCTCAACAGCAGCTGGTATTGGTAAGAATCGTAGTATGTTATGAAGCTAAGACAATATAAAATATATTCTGATTGTTCAATAACCTCTCAATCTGAGATGTACTGATAATGTACGTAAACTTCCACACTCGTATGAAGGGAACAGTAAGTCTCTTTAATAGTTATTTATTGTTCTCAAAAGTACCACTTAATGGGTTAAACAGAAAATTAAACCCAGAAATCACCGAGTTGAGTCAACTGATTTTGATTAATCATAAAATTCACTGACTAAGATGGTAGCTTAAGAATAAAACTTCTATTGAAATACATGCTATAATCTTTAAAAACAAATTAATTCACTAGGAGGAAACTTAGATATACTCACAATCCTGATCCTATGACGTGTACGTCGTGGTAGTGTAGTGGTTACACACTGGCTTCCGATCCGCATGGCCTGCAGTTTGAAATCACCAATAGCTCCGCAGGAAAAAGAGTGGGCTTTCTACTCCCATCAACAGTTCCAGAAACCCACAGGGGTCACAACGAGTCAGCTTTGACTCCATGGCAGTGGGAGAGTGTATGAAGTTTACAACCTAGTGCTGAAAGGTGTCTTACAGGGATAATTTGAAAATTAATAAAATGGGATCAGGGGTCTAGGGAATAGAAAGTCTTACTTGAAAGTAAGGTAGCAGCTGAGTCATGACTTAAAAAGACTGCTGGTTTACTCCAGTAGCTACCCACAAAACCCAAAGCCACTGCAATCGGTCAATTCTGACTCACAGGGACCCTCTATAAGGTTTCCAAGGCTATAAATCGTAATGGGAGCAGATAACCTCACCTTTCTCCCGAGGTGCAGCTGGTGGATTGGAACTATCAATCTTGTAACTGACAGTTGACAGTTCAAAGCTGACCTGACGCTGCCACCAGTGCTCCTATTTATAGCAAGGGGTTGTCTACCCTCTAATAGCATCATAGCTCGTCTTGATGAAGGTTTCTATTCTAAATGGTCATTTATGGAAACACTGACTCATATGTTTATAAAGTCTCTCCCTTACCCATTTACAAGGGGAGCTTCAAAAAGTTCACAGAAAAATGGAATAGAACGAGAATGGGATTTTCCCCCCATAATATTTCTATTGCCTCTTGCACAAGTCTGTGTTAGGACGTGCATGTCTGTTATCACACATACCACAGTATGCTATCTTGAGTGTAAATGATATTGCTGAGCCTAACTTTCAATAATTCTTTTTTAGATTGTGTTCAAGCACCACCACAGGTACTGTGATGTTCTAGTGATGAGGATTATAACTTAGCTAGACAAGGAGACATTCCACTAAAAATAATTACATGTTATCCTTTTAAGTTACTAACAAAAATAGTAGGTATTAATTTCATGTGTCGAGTGTATCAATTTTTCCTTTTACGTCAATGGCAGTTATTAATTTTATCATTGACTTCCAAGGACTTAAATAAGACATTTAACATTTATTTTTTAAGGATTCAGTGTGCCAACTCTGGTCTACCAGATAATAACACTGTGTTGGTTCTCTGGAGGGCATTATAAAGGAATTGACTGAACATTTGAGAAGCATGACACATTGCCCAGGGCCAGCAGGAATACATCATGTATGAACTACAAGAAGCCCAACAGATTTTTCCTTTTCCTTTTTTGGGTTGAGATCGGTAAAGCTTAGACCTCATAAGATCAAACCATCAGTACGAATCACTATGGCACCACCAGCACATATTATCTGTTAGGAGATTCCTTCCTAATGTCCTCATTCTGCCAATGCTCCACCCTTCTCAGGACCTTCTGTCACGTGCACAGACTTAATCCCACAACCTACTGAGCAACTCTCTGAGAAAGCACATCATGCATAAACGGCTTCAAACATCGAGTGTCCTAACTCTCTAGTAAGGTTACTGATTTACTTTACTCAAACTTCAACTCTTTTTGCTGAACTTTCCTGTTAAGAGTGTGTGCATATTGATGTATTACCCTAGGTTTAAATCCGAGAAATAGAATGTCACTACTCTTGATATACTCAGATTCTAATCACTGGAGTGATAGAAACTGTGGTGTCATTTGTGTGCCCTTGCACATGTTTCTGTGCACAGTCCACAGGATGTTCAATCCTTGTAATCTTTCAGAAGCACATCACTACCAGGTTTTCCTCAGAAGCCACTCTGTGTAGACTTGAAACCCATCTCTTCAGTTAGCAGCCAAGTGTGTTAACCACCTGTATCACCCAGGATCATCCCAGATATTACTAAGAACTCTAAAGATAACACCAAAAGATTGCAATAAAATGGATAAATAAAAGAAGACTATTTTAATTTGGGTAACCAGGGAAGAATGTTCTGAGAAAATAAAATCTGAGATGAGAGATGAGTAAGTATCATACGGCCAGTCTTGCAAAAATCTGGGAAGAATGTTATGTAGAGAATTAAGGGGCCAAAGGTCCTAAAAGTGGGGAAAACTTGTGAAAATTTAAGAAGTAGAAAGACGTTTGAGGTGACCAGAAGTTAGAGTGGAAATGGTTGGGGGTGGAGGGTGAGGTCGTACAAATGGGCTCATGATCTAGGGGTCTATAAGTGCAATGACAAGTCATTGGCTTTATTCAAGCAGACACGATCTATGTTGTGTTTTTATAAGATCATTTTCTCAGGGAAGGGGGAGGGCTAAGGAGCTAGAATGGAAGCAGCGAAACAAATCAGAATGAAATATGATACGCCATCGGGATTAATACACACAAACTTAAAAATGGCCTTCCAGGATATCACCAGGTGGTACTTAAGGCTACACAGTTTGCTCTTGGCTACTAATCTAGAGGTTGGTGATTCAAACCTACCTATTGCTGCTACGGAAGAAAGGTCAGGTGATCTGCTTCCATAAAGATTGCAGCTGAGAAAAGCTGGGAGGGGGCAGGTCTACCCTATAGCACATGGGATCTACATGTGTCAAAATGGGTTCAACAACAGCAGATGGTTGTTTGTTTTATTCAGCTGTTTAACTTTTCCTAAAGATAGAAATTCTATCTAGTAAAGCATCATAAAACGGGGAGGAAAGGTTTTGTGCAGGGATCGTCAAACTTTATCAACAGGGGGCCAGGTCCCTGTCCCTCAGACCCATTGGAAGGCCGGATATAGTTTTTAAAAAACTATGAACAAATTCCTATGCACACTGCACATATCTTATTTTGAAGTAAAAAAACAAATGGGGCAAAAACACCCGGCGGGCCGCACGTGGCCCGCGGGCTGTAGTTTGAGCTCCCTGGTTTTGTGGAATCAAAGATGGCTTTAGGGTTTGGGCTTCAATAGCTGAGTAGATGCTAAGCTAAGGAGGAAAGGGAAAACAAGAGTTTGAAGGCTGGTTGGTCAGCTTTTAGGTGGTGATTGAAGGGACAATCAGGAGTAATATTTAGGATTAGTCCACTCTGAAGTAGCTACATTCAGTGGGTCATCTAACAGGCAGCTGGATACATGGCCTTGAATATTAATATAATCAACCAACAGGACTCTCTTTTGGGCCAAACTCTGTAAAAGGACCTTCTTATTAAGTGTTCACATGTTAACACCCCCCCCCCCAAAAAAAAACAACCACTTAAAATAAGAAAATGGCCTTCAAAATGTCCAACCAGAATGTAAAACTGGAGTCTACTTATACCTTGGAGTTTTGCCAAACATTTAGAATGATACTCATAGACATAAAGAACTTAAGGAAGGTAGGGACACCTCAGCTAAAAGGCCTGACAAAACATAAGCTTCACTACATGTTTATTATTTGTATACATGTGCTTATGTAAATGGATTCTAAGATAGAAATACTTCTTTTTAATATACCTCAATTCATAGAATCCACTTAAAAACTAGATCAAGTTTTGGTTAATAGCAACCAAGACACACCAAGTGCATGAAACATATAATTTGAGTTCTGTGTCCTCTTCACATGGAAGTTAGGTTCAGACATCTGCGGTTCTCTGATACTCATAAACCAGAACAGCACATCTTCATATGTGACTGAACAAACCTATTCTAATGCATACCAAGAGCAGAAAATTAGAGATTCCATTATGTTCCAATTATGGGAAATTAGAGAACAAAAATTAGAAGGAGTGGTGTTGGAAAACCATCCCTAGTAAATAAAAATCAAGTAAATTAATTCCAAGGTACATAACAGACTTAGATAGCGAAAGGAGGAAATAGTTGATAAATTATAATATAGTCAGACACTCTATATATTCCAAATAATGAAGGTTCAAATCTGTGAGATATTTTGAAATAAACACACAAAAAACCTAAATCTAGAGTCATGTTTAATTCAGGTAAAGGGGGAAGAGCTTTTTATTGGAACAAACACCGGCAAAGCCAAGCTCTACATATTTCACCAGAAGGCAGGATGCTACATCACTTAACTCTGTGTAGAAGATGGTACTTGTGCCTGTATGTGTGACTACCTACATTCATCGTTTTTTTTCACCTGCACTCTCTCCCCAGTGTGACTATAGTCACTAAGTCCCTTATATGAAATTCTTGAAGCGTTCAGCCTAAGACTCTGGAAGGGTACACAGGGTTATATGTATAAAAAGAAACTTAAATAGGTTCGCCCTCTGTGGAATGCCCGGTCTCAGTCAGAGCATATTTAGGTGACATGGCCAGGTTACTCTTGGTTCGCTGGTTTGGGGGATACAACTCTGTGTGAGCAATTGCTATTCTGGTGACGGTGTGATGGGAAGTAAAAGGAAGAGCCAATGGAATGAGATTTTAGAATTGGTATGTTACTTTTCAGCAGAGAACTTTAACCTGAAGCGAATCACTTCCTTAAATTAACATACAGATGATTCCACTGTGAAGCAGTCTCACATCAAATACATTACAGTTAGCATATACGAATTTCAGCGCTAACACCTCTGCTGGCAACAGATTCTCAGTTTTTATTGCATGCAATTTTGGGGGGTGGGGTGGAGGAAATGAACGCATGGCTTAAGAATCTGGCAACTGCTTGGATTCACTATAAAGAAGCATCATTTAAAAGCTGGGAATCTGAGTCACTTAATATCAGGCTTCAGTTAAATTCTTAAATGGTTACATAACACCATTAATTTTTAAGAACAAGAAAGGATTTTTAGCAAATACTTCAGGATTTCCTTTTTGTCTTCCATGCCACAAAAATGCCTTACTTCATTCTTCCATATACATTTGCTTTTTTTCCTACAGAATAAAGACCTTTCGATAGATGCCCATTATAAAGCTGATTATCCAAGATTATGCCTTTCTTTGACATTAAATAACATCTCTCTTTGCAAATGTGTGTAATGTAGGGTAAAATATGAAAAACAAAATCCACTGCAATCAAAACATAAAGTCCCAATGGGCCTACTATACATTATCAAATAACTAAGTTAAAAAATGTAAATCATACTTTAAATCCCAGAAGCTAAAAGACAACACGTGTGAATGAATATAAAAAGTTTTCACTCAAGCTTTGACAAATGACATGAAGTGCACACAACTTTTAAACTTGGGAAAATAAAGAAAATGAATGTTTGGAAACTATTTTTAAAATCTATGAATTTCTATGAGAATATTTTTCCTAAATTAGGTAGAATAAAATCAGAAATACAAATATATAAGTTCTATGTCTATTACCAAACAAAAGCACTCTTTTGTGAGAACTAACATTAATTTACTTAAAGCCATAGGAGCTTCTTTCCCCAGCATTTTGAAAGGAATGAAAAGGATCAGATTAAAGACCTTATCACAACTTCACAGAAACACTGTTTAGAGCAACAATAAGCAAATAACCATGTCTCTCTTACAAGCTCAGCATTAAATTATTTTTTACAAAGCAAATGCATTTTTTATTTTGGACAGATAAAGCATATACAGTTAAAAGGTATAAAAAAAACTCCCACATTTTGGGCTTTTTGATTGCTATTCTTAAAAGAAAACAGCATTTATGAGCTCCAAAACATCTACTTTAAAGCCCCGAATCACACAGCAGTACAAAAACACTGTATAGCATAATAAAAATGGCATATTTAAATATGACTCAAAACTCCATGCTTCCACAATCTATATTAAGTTGTGACCGAATAAAGACATTTCTACCCCGATCATTTCTGTTAGCAAAGGTTAACTAACTAGAAAGCCCAGCTTTAGGAAGAAACCGAATACATACCATGATATAGTCTCTTTCGTTAGAAAAGGCAAGAAGAACAGATTTAAATTAAGACTTGGTGTATACAAGCTGAAAGCATAGAATTTGTATCCACATAATGAACTGATGTCTCCTCTAAAGACGTCAGATTGCTGTTCAGCTAAACTATCTAAAAATACCTCCTTGCAAACACACACACATGAAATGACTACAAAGACAGGTCTTACTAAGCAGCTCTACTTGCACAAAATCACTTAATAAGTGGAGGAATTTTTCAAAGTACTTAGGAAAGAAATGAATAAGGGTTTTCATATTAATTGTGATATTTTATGAGCAATTTTACAAGCATAACAATTTCTATAGAGCCGTTAATAAAATATCTTAAAGCAAAATCACAATTGGTCTAAGACAGTGGTTGGTTCCCAACCTTCCTCATGCCACAACCCTTTCATACAGTTCCTCATGTGGTGGTGACCCCCAACCATAAAATTATTTTCGCTGCCACTTCATAACTGTAATTTTGCTACTGTTATGAATTGGGCAACCCCTGTGAAAGGGTTGTTCGACCCCCACAGGGGTGACAACCACGGGTTGAGAACTGCTGTTCTAAGATGTCCAAACCTCCCCGTCCCTCCCTGCACCAACCAAGCTCTATGACTTAAAATTACCCACTGCCATCGAGTGGATTCTGACTCATAAAAACATGATAGATCCATCAGGTTTCTGAGGCTGTAAATCTTCCCGGGAGCAGGCAGCCTCATCTACTCCCTCTTAGCGACTGGTGGGCTAAGACTGCTGGTTTTGAGATTAGCAGTTTAATGCTTACCTGACAGCATCACCAGGACTCCTGTAAACCCAAATAACTACCATCCTTTAATAAAAACCACGAGGAGTAAATTCTTACAGCTGGAAATGTGGCAACTGAATTTACGGATGGCCAGTGTGAATCAAGCATGGATTACACCCCAACATGCTGAAAACAAATATCCTCATAACTGAACCCATAAGCACTTATGGACCCACTTGTTATTATGATAAATCCAGAAAGGTTTGAAGTTGTCAAGGATTTCATTTTACTTGGGTCCACAATCAACACCCATTGGTGCATTACTCAAGAAATCAAACGAGGTGCTGCACTGGACAAATCTGCTGCAAAAAAATCCTCTTAATGTGCTCAAAAGCAAAGATGTCACTTTGAGGACTAAGACGTGTCTCATCCGAGCTACAGTCTGCTCAAACATCTCATACAAAAACTGGATGAAGAATAAAAAGGACGGAAGAGGAATGTACGCCTTTGAGTGATGGTGTTGGAAGATTATGACATCTATCATAGACTGGCAGAAGAACCCATAAGGACTTGGAAGTACGGCCAGAGTGCTCCTTAGAAATGAGATGACAAAGCTTCATCTCATGTATTGGGACCTGTGAGGATGACAGAGGCCGTGGCGAGGTTTTGTTCTGTTGTAAAATAGGGTTGCTATGCCTAAGAACCAATTTGATGGTACTAAGCAATAATTACTAGAGATCAGGTCCTGTGTCAAATACACAATCTAGATAAACAAGCTATATAAGCGATGCATTTTTAACAGCACTTTACAGGCCACGAAAATAGTTCAGAATATTTAGGTAATCTGTACAATGTCACATAGCTACAACACCCCCAACCCCTAGCCCCCGATTCCAATCCATATGTGAAAGGTTCTTCTTAGCAACCCTATGCACAACGTAACAAAGCACTGATCAGTCCTGAGCTATCCTCACAACTGTTCCAGTATTTGAGCCCACCTTTGTAGCCACTGCGTCAATGTATCTTGTTGAAGGTCTTCCTCTTTGTTGCTAACCCTCTGATTTACCAGAATTCTAGTGCAATATAGTTGATGGACAACTGACATTCACTGAAGGCTGTATGGTTTGTAAAAGTATTCCAAAAAATATGGTCTTGCAAAATTTTTATTTAAATCTCAAGTGTTTTTTTTTTAATCTGTGAGTAGTATTCCACTGTGCTCCTAATAACATTTGTAATGTTTTAAGAAAGCAACACATAAAGCTCTGAGAAAAATGCTTATAACTATTACTGTGTGCACCAATCATCTTCAAAACAATATAAGGGAGACAGGTACTATAATCGTGATCTACATTTTGAAGTGAGCAAACCGAAAGTCCAAAAGGTTAAATGACTTTCCCAACAGCTCCTCAGCTAGTAAGCTTTTGATCAGGAACTCAAATATGACACTATTTTATTTCTAGTGCAATATAATTGATGGACAACTGACATTCACTGAAGGCTGTATGGTTTGTAAAAGTGTTCCAAAAAATATGTTCTTGCAAAATTTTTATTTAAATCTCAAGTGTTTTTTTTTTTAATCTGTGAGTAGTATTCCACTGTGCTCCTAATAACATTTTTTTTGTTTTGTTTCTAATACCCCTACCTAAAAAAAAAAAAACCCAGTTGTATTAGTTCCTCCATATTATATTGGAAGATCAATGTTAAAAAGGAGATGATTTTTTGAACTATTACTATTAGCATTCTTAATGACAACAAAAAATGAGTACCTGTAGTAAGTTTTGTACCCTATGAGGTTTCATTATGCTTCTGATTTGCTCTAGGACTTTAGGTAACACTTCAAAGGCACTCAGTAAATTTCTTAGAAACCCACTGAAAAAAGGTACTCTCTTCTACAGCAGCTTTAGATGCCGCTTACAGGAGGGAAGAAGAGAGAGTAAAGGAATGGTACCAAGCCAGGACTTACCAACAAGCTCCTAGAGCAATCTGCTCTGAGCCTACCCAACACTAGTGCGCCACCCATCATCTTGTTTCACACAGCTTTAAATTACATTCGAAAATCCTGAGAGTATCGTTGATGCGGGTTAAGGAACAGTGAAAACTGCATAAAAATGGACCCACTTGTTATTCATTTATCTGTATTCTAAATGCTAACAAAATGCTGCTAAGTCTGGCTGGCTGAGAAAACTCCTTCATCTGGCTAGATGCTAAAATTAGCTCCTTATAAATTCTTATCTAACTGGAACAAATTAAGAGAGCAACATATCACCCAACAATAATTCAAAAACAGCATTCTTTTCTAAACTGAA
>NW_022109767.1:17154955-17164538 GCF_000313985.2 Echinops telfairi
CTGTTAGCACAAGACAACTCTTTTCTACTCTGAGGATAAATTAGTAAATAAAGGGCTGAACCTGTAAACATCACGTTGAATCTGGGCCTGTAACAGGGGAAAGGTTAATCAATTTAAGGGTCTTTTTCCTGAGTCATGGGAAATGTAATACGATCTCTCTGACCCATGTGCATGACAGATTTAATTTTCCTTACGCCTGGATAATGGCAGATAAACAATATCTACGAAAGCCCTGTATTTATTATGGGGCATGAATTACTCTAAGTGCTTTATAGGTTTTACATCATCTAATCTTTACACAATCGTATGATCTCTATTTTATAAATATACAGGGAAACTAGCCAGGGTCACACAGCCAGTGAGAGGTGGAGCCAAAATACGAATCTAGGATGTCTGCGTCAGGAGCTTTCCTCCACCATCCACCAACCACGGCCCTGCAATGCCTACCAATCCCTCCACGTGACGTTATTCAGAAAGGTCACAAATGGTCACATTACAGTTTCCATGATGACATGAGTAAACGATTTTCCAATTTGAGTTATTTTTAAAGATAGATTACAACTCACAGAAATCCTGTATGACAGAGTAGGGCAGCCCCAGAGAATTTCCAAGGCTGAAAATCTTTACACTAGCAGATTGCTACATTTTTCTCTCCCTGAGAATGGTTGTTGGGTTCTAACCACGGACTTTTTAGTTAGCACCTGAGGGCTCATTCTGGTAACTTCTAAGGCTCAGCGTCATAGAAATTTTAGAGCACTGTTTTTAAAGTAATATGAAAGCAGCTCATCTTCCACCCCATCTCACCTTGGACATCTGCAAGTCCTCCTGGTTGATGCAGTGATGCTGTTCCAAACCTCCAAAATTCATCTGCCTAAAATGTCCCTGTCTACATATATCTACCTGGTGGGCCCCAGCTGCACCCTGCAGAGTCTCGATTAGCCTCTATCCATAACACTGTGCACATGTCAGCAGGTGGTTCTCCTGCTTCTATTCTGGGAGCAACACAAGATGTGCGACCAAGTCTGATTCACATCCAAATAACCAAGAACAAACACAGAGTACCGTATATACTCGTGTAGAAGCCGAGTTTTTCAGCACATTTTTAATACAGTTTTTGTGGTAAAATTAGGTGCCTCGGCTGATATTCGGGTTGGCTTACACTCGAGTATATCCGGTAGTTTCTTTGGGCAAGTGTATTTGTAGTAAGAGAATTAGAAAAACCAATCATCTGAATTCCATAAATATCTCTACTACTACTGCAATTAAATAGAAGCCATTATATCACAAATAATTATCCTGATGCTGACATCACAGTTCACGGTTTCAAAGCTGTACTTAAAGAAATTAGAACGCACCTTACAATCAATGAAAAGAAAGTATTTGGCCATTTAAATAGCAGCCATTTTTAAACTTAATAATGCTGAAAGTGAGGTGATTCAGTTAATGCTGTCTTACTAGAGCCAATTCCGAAAATTACATTTTCATCAATATAGTCCATTTTAAAAGGAAAATAATCCCAAGGAATTCTTGATCTTCCTTATCTGCTAAAATCATAATACGGTTATTAGTGAGTTACCATCTAGTCAACTATGCCCAACTCAGTAAAGATGGTCGGCTCTACTGGTAAAAAACTAAATGATGACTGAAAATGAACGCCCTACTTTAAGAACCCCTCGTCACGAGCATTATCATTTCCAGGGTCTTGTCCTCACAACAACATACATTTTATTTCATCCTATCCTAAAGCCATTTGTTCATTATTACTGTGTCCACAAACTTGGGTCAAAACTCCTTGATTTGGTCATTCAAACTTCCCCATAATCCAGCTTGCACTTCAACCACCTGGCTTAATCCAACTCCCACTTCTCCATTTTAGCCACAAGTACTTTTAACTCCTTTTGCCTTAAAAAATAATAAAATAAAAATTAAAAACCCTTCATTTCCTTTATTATTCACATCTTCCATATGCTCTAACCTAATCTGTATCATAGTTCATCTTATTTCGTTCTCCATGGACTACTCACATTGTATATGACGTTCCTGCCTGTGTATTCCTATATATTTTTGTCCACACCAATTACCCATGTTTTATAAAATTTTCTCTATCTTTTAAGTGGCACATTTTGTATCATAAGAGAAAGATATTTTGCTAGTTAATATGCTTTCAACCCATATTTCTTTGAGCCTATGTTTTAATATCAATATAGATGAATTTCTTTCTTTATTAATCACTCATTTAATAAGAATAATGTTAATTTAAAAAATATTTATCAGGTAACACTAAGACACTCTCATTAACTGAAGAATATAATCTATATTCGTTTTATTGAAATACAGTGCAAGTAGCCTTGTTCAAAGGGTAAAAACAGACATCTAATATAGCTATATTTCTTTTTTGGAGCCAAATGAACTTTTATTTGACTACTATCAACTTCTGTGAGGTTTATTCTTAAAAGACATGCTTTAATTCTTGCTTAGATCAGGTTGTCAAAGTTCTTCAGGAAGAGGCAATTAAAAAAAAAAAACCACAGGAAAATGAAGGGCAAAGAACTCAAGGAACAGGCCCAACTGAAATGAATACAGTACACTGAAAGATTACAGTGAATCAAGGCTCATGGTATACATACAATGGAAGGAAGGAGAGGTGGGATATTGCCACACATGTTAATATTTTCTAAAGCTAAGCTATTTGAACTTTCATCTAACTATTTCTCATTAATATTCACATCCTATACCTTAAAATTTACATAAACTTCAAGAAAAGCTCAATGGTATGTCTATAGTAAGCTTGTATTAAAACCATGCTTCATTTTTTTTCTCTTCTATATTTGAGGTGGAATTCTAACATTAGCTGAAGACATTCTCAAGTAAATAAGATTGCACCTGAAATTTAATATACATGTGATTTCACAAAAATGGTTGACAGTAAAACTATCAAGTAGACATGGCAACGTAGACAGAGCTCCATAAAGTAATAATATGCTTCTTAAATTTTTTTCTTAAATATATTTGCTACACATAATCTGAAGAAGAAAACATTGAACAAATACCATTACCAGATTTCCTACTACAGCACAACATGAAAAACATTAAGTATACAATAAGAAGACTTGTACCTAAATATAAATAATTATTTTACCTTGGTATTTAAAATGTTACTTCCCTATCCTTTATCTGTTTACCCTTTTTTGGATGGACACATGACGATATTTATTTTTAAACTAAAAAGTAGGCACAAGAACAATAACACAAAGGAGCCATAGACCAAACCAGCACCCAAATAACTACACCGCCAGCCGAAACAAGCTTTGAAAGGGGGTTAAGCTATTCCAAGGTGGACCTCTCCTCAATAAATATTAGGTTTATGTTATCTATAAAGTAATATGGCTTACAGTTTGTTTATTTTAACACAAGAATGTATTTCATTAAGAAATAGAAGCTTTATGCATTCATTAAAGAATATTAATTTTAATGGACATGAATAAGAGTGTACTTTTAAGAAATATGATTAGTTGGCCATGAAGAAAAACTCACATTTATCCTTTACACGATCTAAGTCCTTGGAAACCTGGGGTGGGTACAAATGACACCAGAACTCAACTTCTGCCAATCCCTCTCTGTCGACATAGCCTGAGATTATTGGTAAGGAATGCTAAATAACCTTCTGCTTTCATTGTTCTACAGGGTTACAGAAAGCAAAGTATCCCCATACTCCAAATAGTTCCTGATGGCATAGGGTTTTAACAAGTTGGTCTGTTAATCTTTAGGTCAAATCTTTAGTTTGGATTCAGTAACCACTCGGAGGGGCAACGATGAGGCTTTCCAATCCCTTAAGGATATATAGTCTTGGAAACCCACAGAGCCAGTTCTGGCAAGCCCTATAGGGTTGAGATGAGTCAGAAATGTTTGAGGTCCTGATTACTGAGAAAACTCAAGTGTTCTCATTTATTAATATACTTTAAAGAGAAAAAAATTCTGTTTCTACTCATTAATTTTTCCTACAAGAATGGATGTTACCAAAAGAGTACAATTTCACAGATTTTTTGTAGTCAACATGTGAGTATTTTTCTGTAGCAGTAAAGGTTAGGTTCTAACATTATTGTAAAATTAGTGCATTGTCAACCTACTGAAAGTACCTTGTAAAAAAACAAGGTACAGTAATATCTTTAAAAACTCTAATAAGAGCAGTAATAAAATCAAAATATGTACCACAAGAGGTAAGTGTACACTATCCTGAAAATTAACCTTTATCAATAAAATAAATAATTTTGAATTTCACCTCTTCCTATGAAATTAAATCATGGTTTTAGACTAATGATCTTTGTGTGTATCTACACAAATATAATTAGTCTAGAATCTCATTTATAAGAAACCCTCGTGGCATGGACAGTTAGCTGTCCAACTGGTAACAGCATGGTTGACTGTTCAAATCCACGAGCAGGAGAAAATGCAGCAATGTGCTTCCATAAAGATGCACAACTTTTGAAGCCTTATGAGGCAGTTCTACTCTGTGTTGTAGGGTCACTGTGAGTCAAAATTCACTGAGGACACACAATAAAGAGAAAAGGATGGAAGAGGGAGGAGGAGGAGGAAGCGAGGGAGGTAGGGTGGAGGAAAAGATAAATGGCAGGTATGTTTCATTTTATGATCAAACCAAGTATACAAGTCAATATGTAAACCAATAATTTTTTTCTCTCCAGAGTTTACTAAAAAAGAATTTGTACTTTAATCACTGTAAAGGGATTCCTAAGTCTACCACTGTAACAATCAATAAATGTAACACTTATTCATGCCTAAGATGTCTCAGATTCAGAACCACCTTTAGAATGAGCACACAGTGCAAGTTAAAAAAACCAAATACCTGGTGTATAAATGTCGAATGAAAAGATTGGAAGCAAGTAGGATTTTATATATTTTATATAATATATATATATATTTAAATCGTGACTTGAAAGTACAAAACAAACCAGGGCTGGTGGTTAAATAGCGACAGACATCACAGTGGAAGGGCGTTATTTTGCACCAACAGGAAAGGCAACGTCAGGGACCAAGATGGTAAGAGAACTATCTGGTGCAATTTGTTCGGGGAAATGTTGCTTCTGTGAGCATGCTCCAAGATAGTTAATCTATTATTTATATTTCTTAGATGTTTTTGTACTAACTTTTTAAATGTAAGCTCTAAATCAACAGGCATCATGTGCATTCAACTTGTTTTGTAGAGCACCCAGGCCAGTACTAATAGCATGGGCATTGTAAAACTGTAAATTGAAATAATTACAAGCGCACAGCATACCTGCTCCAAAAATAAAGATCATGTCTCCTTTTTTAAGATTGCCCTTTAGTGAAGATGAAAATAAGAGGTCAGAGAGAGAGAGTTAAGACCTTACTTGGAACTAGAAAATTAATAGCTACCTCAGGTACACATTTACGAAACGTCAGTGAAATTCATGTGCACAACAGTTATACATGTTTTTGTTAGTTGCCATTAGGTCAATTTCAGCACACAATGAGCCAAGGTGTGTAAAAACACAGCTGCTCCAGAGGGTTTCCAAGGCTGTGAGATTTTGGCCGCAAATCAACAGGCCTATCTTTTGACATACTTCTAGCTGGGTTTGAACTGCCCAGCATTTGGCTCGTGGTCAAGCCCTTAACCATGTGCACCACAAGGAGACTCCGATTGTCAAATACATATATGTATACGTATAGAAATATAGTCAGATACCTACTGTTTTTTTAAACCTTTTTTAAAAAGATGATGAATCATAATCTAAATAAAATATACAGATAATGGTAGAATGGTGGTTTTAACTAAATAGGAAAGGTTTACAGAAGTACTCAAAAGATTGCTAATACACAACAGTAATGTTACTTTTTCTTCACCATGCACATAAAGCATAAACATTACAAAATACAAAATATAAATTAATTAAAAGTAATTCTATACATGATTATTATGACCACAGAAATATGAAGAAAACAGAAATGCAATTTCTGGAAGGAGTCTTAACAGATTACCTGAAAAAAATATTTTAAAGTCTGATCAGGTCTACAGGAGATAAACTAAATAATTTTTAGGTTATGCTTCAGTACAATGATATGCTGGTGTATGAGCGATTAGGTTAAAGACAAAATATAATTGAGCTGCTGGTGCTTGGTGAGCATTCACTTTTTTTTTCATTTTATATTATTGGGAGCTCTTACAGATATCATAACAATCCACAGTTCAATTAGATCAAGTATAACTGTACAATTGCTGCCATGATCATTTTCAAAACATTTTCTTTTTTCTTGAACTCTTTGATATCAACTTCCCTTTATCCCTTCCCTTCCCCACACTACTCCTAGGAGCCCTTGTTCTTACATCTTATTATTATTGCCGTATTTTACACCATCCAATGTGTCCATTCACCTACCATTCTGTAATCCATTTCCCTCCAGTGGTGTCATATAGTCATTACTGCTATCAGTTCTCCCTTACTTCAATTTCTTTCTGTATCCTCAGGAAAACATGTTACTACCATTACTATTTCTGTAGAGTTGATCTATCTTGGATTTCATGCATCAAATGATCTTAATTATACAAATAAGCATTCTCTTAATTTAAGGTTATCATTCTCTTTTCTACTAATCACACTTAATTTCATTTCCCAGTAGTCTACTTTCAAAGGAAGCCTTGCTAAACAATAGCTAAGAGAGGGAATCCGTCTAAAAGCAAAGATCTGACTTATGTAGATCAGGTAGAGCTTTGGGGTGTTTTTAAGCTTATGGATGAGTAACTGTAAGCAGTGTATGGAATGCATTTGCCAAGTTTCTAAATACATTTTTTCACTTCTAAAGAGGGTTACAGTATCTATTATTTGTAGTTGACCTTGTCCTTGAAGAAAACAATAGGAAACTGCTTCCGCTCAGCTAACAAGTACAGTGGAAAACCTTCTCAAGAGACAAGTTTACTTCATCTCGGGAAACACATCGGTCATAATAGGCAAAAAGATCAGACAAAGAAAAGGTGGGGCTTTAACGCCAAAGAGATATAACCTAACCCCTAGCATTAGTCCCGGTGCTGTTTTTCTAAGTTACTAAAGAAAATGAAGCAATCACATTAAAGAAAAACTCTGCCCAATCATTACACATTCAATTATAATGGTAGGATAAAAGCAGCTTTTAAAAAATGAACTGCTTTTTCTTACGTCTCGCAAAAGCAAAAGATAGAAGTGGGAGGAGAGTCCCTTCTCTGTATTTTTAACAGATGATAAACAGCCTTAAATTCCAACCATATCCTAACTAGGAGGGATAATTCATTCGAAGTATAATGTCTTTTCTAACTTTAATGACCAAATAGGTATATAAGGACTCTTTCGAAACACTAGTAAAATTAAGTATTAAATACTGTTCAAGTATCAACAAATTGATATTCAGGAAACCAAACATACCAGCAGTTGCCATCTAGTCTATTACAGCTCACTCATGGCAAGGCCACGTGGGCAGTTCCATCATCTCCTGTCAACTTGAGTGAAGGGGTGGAGTCTAGCCTGTCAATCAGGTCATATCCAATGATGCCTATGTGTGAGCATGGCTTTCTCGTGAGGATTCTGGGAATTTTCCTCTATTCCTCCCCTGATGCGGGACACACACTCTCTGCTGATGGCAAGCCAGGACAGCCACATGGAGACCCACACCAGCGCTGAGATGCTTCCATCGTCACTGGGTTCACAAGACTCTCCACCAACTGGCCTGTAATTGTCCTGCATTTGGCATCACTTCATGTATGGTGTGAGTCTAAAGAGCAATTTATGGACTAGTCTTGGGACAACTGGACTAATATTGGGCTTATGGACTTGATCTGGACTAGGCTGGGATGTTTTCTTAATATATTACTTCTTGATATAAAGTTCTCTCTTACATATATATGCTTCCGTTCTGCCTCTGGGTTTGTTTCTCTAGTCAACCCGGACTAACACACCATGGTACAGAGGAGACTAGTACAATCATACTCTATGGAGCTTCTCAATGCCTGAGATTTTTCAGAAAGCAGATTACTTGGTTTTTGCTCCTTGTTACCACTGAGCAGATTCAAAGGCTCAACCTTTTGGATAGTAGTCAAGTCCTTTACTGCTTTCATCCAAGGGGGTTCATATTTAGATAGACAAACAAATATGAAAAGATTAGGAGCAAGTGAAACTAGCCAGCATGGCAAGCTGCCTGAGAAATGGGAAAAGACAAGGAGCCCAAAGGGTAAAAGCAGCCCTGGTGGTGCTGTGCAATAAGCCTTGGGCTGCTAATCACAAAGTCAGCAGTTCAAATACACCATCTGCTCCAAGGGAAAAAGATGAAGCTGTCTGCGTCTGCAAATATTTACAGGCTCCAAAAGCCCAAAGGAAGGTTCTACAAAGCCCTATCGGGACAGCAGGCCGAATATCTTCATTTTATCCTGAAAACACAGACATGAAAAACAACCTAAGTAAAAGAAAGCATATCCAGTATTCCAGTATCTCAAATAACAGACACATTTAGACTAAGTGTGGTTAAGTCAAGGAGTCCTGGTAGTGTAGTGGTTACACGCTGGGCCGCGATCTCCATGGTCAGTTTGAAATCACCAACAGCTCCTCAAGAGAAAGATTGGGCTTTCTACTGCTGTAAATAGTTACAGTCTTGGAAACCCACAAAGGGTCACTCTGAGTCAGCACTGACTCGATGGCAGCACTTTGTTTGAGTTTATGGTTAAATGAGAAGAGCCCAGGCGGCATAGTGGATAGGTGTTGGGCTGCTCACCACACGGTCGGTCGGCACCTGGAAATCACCTGTCACTGTGAGAGAACGGGTCAGGTTTTCGACCCCTGCCTGTAAACAGTGAGTTTCAGAAACCAACAGGGGCAGTTGTTGGTTGCCATGACTCTGGATGACAGTGGGCTTGGAGTTTTGGTATGATTGTGATACTGCATCTTTTTTCGTGAAGAGGCTTACACAATGATGAAACTGGTATTTTGGCTACAGGATATACTATGCCTAGAGTCGACGTAAGAGAACGCATGAATTGAAGTTGGGCTCCAGAACATAGGCAGGCTTCCCTGGGGCCTACACAAGGGAGTAAACACCAGCTGATTCAGTGATTACAATGGAAAGCTGACAAAGGTTACAAAGGGAATAAAAGAGAAATGTAAGGCCTCAGGTTTAAGTCTGAAAAAATAAGAATCCAAAAGGAGAGCATAAGTAATAAGGGCCAAACAAGGAAAAGTTGAAGACGAATAAATGGAGCTAAATGACAGCTCCTGGTGATGCCAAGTCAAGACTCGGGAAAACTGCAAAGAGAATAGAGGCATTACGGACTGTTTTTAAGACAGTTCTGATCACATGTTGTTATTTTACGTCAACAGTACATGCAAGGAAACCAGAGTAGCATGGGGGAAAAAAACCCAAACACCTTAAGTCATGTATTCCACCAGCCAATACCCATACACCTGATCTAGACTGAATCTGACAACGTAAGTGGAAGTTGCATGCATTTGTGTTTACAAGAATAGTCCATGATACCAGAATGACCTGGATCCCCGGAATCGTGTGTGTGTGTGTGTGTGTGTGTGTGTGT
>NW_022109767.1:17165502-17225094 GCF_000313985.2 Echinops telfairi
ATGCCATTTCCATTTTTCACTAATTTGTTGAGCTTATAAAACTTTTCTCATGTAACATCTATTAACAAGTAGCAGTCCACAATGATATTTTGGAAATGTAGTGTGAGAATATTTGTTTTTTTTTAAAAAAATACTTGGAAATGCTAATAATCTCCTTTTATCTTCAATATTCACAAACTCACAATTCCCCCGAAGATCAACTGAAAAGCACCCTTTATTTGTAAGACTATAGTCCCAACTCAGGGAGCATTCTACAGATACACAGGTATTCATCCTAGTATTGTGAAATGAGCACTAAGAATGGGGAGGAGAAAATGGGTGATAAAATACTTTAGAAGTGTTAATGGGAGGTCATGAGTCAAGATGGTGTCTGTCCAGGTGGAACCACCTGGCTGGTGCTCCTGGTGTTAGATCAGAATATTAAGGGGCAGGGAAAGCAAGCCGAAGGACAAAGCAACAGGGCTGACACTTCAGGAGGGACCTTGGGGGAAGAGGCCATAGAGAGGGGAACAAGGAGGGGATGAAAAGAAATGCTGAGAAGGACATAGAGATCCTGGGGTGGGGGGTGGAGCAACAGCAATCCGGCTGAGAAGAATTACTAAGAGGCAGAAAAAAGGCAAACGTGATGGTGGGGCAGGAGGAAGGTCCAAGGAAACAGGAAAGATCTAAGAAGCAAAGCTATGGATACAGGTATAAACGCAGGTGTGCATTTATATAAATATATTAATTCATAAAAATAGAGGTATTGGCCTGGGTACATATATTTATATGTCAATACTTTGAGGAAGTGAATGGACTTTGGGCCTCTGCTCAAGCCCTCCCTCAATGCAAGAACACTTTGTTCTAAAAACCTGGCATTCTGTGATGTTCACCCTCCTGACACGATCACTGAAGACAAAATAGGTGCAGCATAAGCAAATGTGGTGGAAAAAAGCAGATGGTGCCTGGCTATCAAAAGATATAGCATCTGTGGTCTTAAAGGCTTGAAGTTAAACAAGCATCCATCTGACAGAGAAGCAACAAGCCCACATGGAAGAAGCACACCAGCCTGGGGGATCATGAGATGTAGATGGAATCAGGTAACAGGTATCAGAAGACCCAAAACAAACAAAAAACACATTGGGAATGAGGGGGGATGGAGCAGAGACCCAAAAACCCATTTGTAGACAAAAGGACATGCCCTCACAGAAGGGTCACATGGAAGGGATGAGTCAACCAGGGAGCAGTATAGCACCGATGAAACACACAATATTCCTCTGATTCTTTAAGGCTTCCTCACTCTCCACTATACTGACCCTAGCACCTTTCAGTTCTGGCTAGACCGGAGCATGTACACTGGTACAGGTAAGAGCTCATGACCCAAAGAATCCATGTCAGATAGACCCCTCAAGAACAGAATTGGGAGTAGCAACACCACGAGGGTAGGGAGAAGGTGGGGGAAGGAGGGGAGGAAGAGGGAACCGATCATAATGATCAACAAGGGGTGGGGGGTGGCGCGAACAACAGAAATGTGGGTGAAGGGAAATAGCGGTTGGTATAAGATATGAAAACAATAATAATTTATAAGTTATCAAGGGGTCATAAGGGTGGGAAGAGGTAGGGAGGGAAAAAAGAGCTGATACCAAGGGCTCAAATAGAAAATAAATGTTTAGAAAACGATGATGGCAACATATGTACACATATGCTTCAAATAATTGATGTATGGAATGTTGTAAGAGTCCCCAATAAAATGATTTTTTAAAGTGTTAAATGGGTTTTCATTAATCTAAATAATTAATTAAATGATAAATGCACTTACGATGGATTTTTATTAACAACACTTGGAAGATGTTGTTTCACTGAGTAACAACACATTACACATTACTTCTAAATGTCAGCATATCCAAAAAGTCCATGTGTGTTAATGTCACCATATATCTCAACCTAAGAGCAGCTAGTGGGTAAGTGAGACAGTCCGACTGCTTTTAATGTAATAGTATATAAAAAAAAAAAACTACTGTTTGTCAAATCCGGGTGTTGGATCGAAGGAGTATATTTAATGACCTGGAATGATATTAAAACCTTTCTTCGTAATTTGTCTTAAAGTCAGCCTGCCTGCCTAAGCATTATGCTATTTTAACACCAGGCTACGTGGGATCCAAATTACAATGCAAACGTGAAGATGAGATAAGAGAGTTCACTGGGCAATGAGTTTGTAATGAGAGAGGGGGCAGATGGCTGTACAACTGCAAAAACGTAACCAGTATCGCTAAACTGTACATGTAGAAACCATGTTGTACTATGTATGTTCTCAACAAAATGAAGTTTGGAAAATCTTCCCTTTAAAAGAAACCAAATAAATGATAAATTCAACAATATTTTCAGCATACCTCATATGTGCTATCAACTGAGATCTGTGAGGAAGATACAAAAAGAATAAAGAATAAAAGTCCTTAAGATGTGAAAGTGTTACAAAAATGAACATTTGAGTTTACTACTTGTATCTCTAAACATGACGCTTCACAAATAGAGAGGCCTTCTTACTCATTGTTGTCCAACAGCTGTTTACTGAGTCATCTATTACGTGAAAGCCAGAGAAATTACTCTTCCATTCAACTCCTTCCCTGTAACGGAAACTTTAAAGTCTGGATAATCAGAAAGTATGCAGCCAGACCCTGGCACAATAAGCCCCCAGTGCTGCTACCTATGGTGCTGAGATGGCAAAATTGAGTACTTCGTATTGCAAGCTTTCGAGAAATTCTGGATTCAATGCTATTTTATAGATTAGTGTTACTTCTGTCATAGCATTACCCTATATTTAGTAAAATATAACTAATACACTTACAGAATAAGATACTCTACCTTTAGGCACTATTGTCAGTTGCTATCAAGTTGATACCAACTCATGGCCACCCCTTGTGTGCACAATAGAACTTTCAGAAGCACACTGTTGCATTTCTTCCCATCACCTCTAGGTGGGTTTGAACCACTCAGATTGTGCTTGAGCGCTTCACTCTCTGTGCTAACCAGGGACTCTAGTTTGTATAGTTCTTGGTATTACCTTTCAGGATCTGGCTTCCACAAATCTATTAACACTTTTTCTTCTTTCTGCCAAGACATATAATTTTAACTTTTTTGTTCATTAATTATTATTTGCTCAAGTATCCCCCTCTGCCATTTTGAGAAAAAATATACGGGAAAAATAGTTAGAGCCCATGGTTAATAAGCTTTGAATAAGTGATTCTCAATTTTACCTGGAAAAAGCATGACTACCAAGGAACTTAATTTCAAAGGTCCTGTCAATAAAATCAAACTACAACAGAACTGCTCTATAGCAACCATCCTATTAGTAAAATTTAGTGTAAGGCTGGTCTTTTTTTTGGGAATGATCTAAAGAGATTTAATTAGTGAAGTATCACAAGCACCTCATTATGAGGGGGCTGGCCTCTAAGCACAGCGGCTCGGCTCGGGGTGCTTCCAACACAGCTACTTCCTTAGCAACACTATGTAGATCCTTGGAAAGGTGAGATTATGCCCTTACAAGTCACTTTGTCTGAGAAAAATCCTTTGGAATTTGTCTATAATGATGAATGAAACCAAATTATAATCATTAAGCTGAGCACATAAATATCCTAAATTCATGTCTGCTTGTCTAAGTAATTTCAAAACCTCAGCGACTTAGCTCCATTTCAAAAGTTTAACAACTCCTCCTTTTTAGAATATATAGAGGATAATTCCTACATGCTAATGTAATACCTACAAGATAAGGATGTAAAAACAGACAAGTCAGAAGTACTCTATAAACTGCTAGAATGTACGCATTTTCATTTTGGTAGTTCACATTATATCACTAGCTATAAGATGCATGTGTTAGTGCGATGGAAGAAAAAAACTTCCAACATGGTGATACAGAAAGTAGCTCTGCGAGAACTCACATCCCTAACACCAGCGGCTCAGATTTGGCGTCAGGTATAGAACCACGTTCCTTACAAACAAGTGCTGCCTGTGGGATTTCAGCACGACAAACACACAGCTTGCCTCACGGGATCAATTACAAAGAAGCAATACTTGTGGCATTAAATAAAAAAGTATGTGTTTCTACCAACTATTGATGCATTCTGGGAACTTAGATGAGCCCTAATGATCATTTTATAACCTAATCAATGATGAAAGCTCTCCCCCTCCCTCATTCTAGCCTACATGCGAATTCCCCACTCCAAATTCCTGTTCTCAATAACCTTTCTCATGATGTCATTAAATTTAACTTTGAAAATATTTTTTAAAAATTAAGTATCAAAGCTGAATTTTTTATCTTAAAATTCTGGTGAGAAAAATCGGCTGTCCAGTATTTCTCAGCATTCACAATTTTCCTTATTATTTTTTTTAATGACAGTGGTCTTAAATTTATTTTGTAAATTGCAACAAAATTGGAAGCACAAGCCAGTTGTAACTTACCCTCCCCCTCCTTCAAGCAGACCATTATATCCACTCAAAAGACTATTTTCCCAGAAGAGAAACAGCAATAATTCCCATCTTAAAGCAGTTCACTATGACGTGCTATCGAAGCACAAGCAGCATTTGCGATACTTACTGAATGTTTCTCCTGCTGGCCCATAACTCCATGGTTAGCTGGGATTGCTAGTGGTTTCATAATGAAGAAACATATGATGAACTGAATTTACACATCATGTACCAATCTTTCACGGATGGCAAGTCACCCTCTACAGCGTTAAATTAAAAGAAAAAAGAAAAAGAAAAAGAGGGAGGAGGGGAAAACCAAGCTGAAGCTTAAAGTGTCACTACTGGTAAGCGTAAAAAAAATCCTCACACTTGTAGACCAGAAAAGGAATCTGAACAACAGTGTTCGGCTCCATTTTCACAACACTGAAACTCTAACCATCTCAGGCGCTGACACGACAGAGGAAACCTTATACAGCTCTCAGAATCGTTTCTGAGATTGAAGAACAAGAGGCAAAAGAACAGGAGGGGGTGGCGGGGGGTTGCTAAAATGGCTGACTGCACACAGACTCCTCTCAAAAAGACTTAATACAGGGTGGTATAAGAACCAGTCTTCTAGCATTCAGCTGAGCATTGTTAATACTCTTGTTTCATTTGCAATCGTACATACGGACGGATACCTCTAACCACGAGGGAGAAAAAAAAAGAAAGAAAGAAAGAAAAAATCAGGGCAGACCGTGTGAATCAGGACCTCCTCCCTAGCTGCTAATGATGCTGACAGAGTGGTGACCAGTGATCTCTGTCCCACTCCACTAACCAAGTTTGCACAATTAATCTTGCAGCATGACACTGATGGACATTTAATTTAATGATGTCTGTCCCTCACACTCGACACAAGCATGCCTGCTAGCAAGAAATTCACTAACAGAAACAGCACATGCACACACACACACACACACACACACACACACACACAATCTCAAGAATCATGAGTCTGAATGCAATACACCAATATAATTACATTATTGTGCTTACTTTGGAGGACCATGGCTGCAGGCAGTTGGCATAGCAACGCACAAGGAAAGCCATTTCCTGGGTAGAGAGAAAGCTTCCTTTCCTAAATAAAAAAATTCCTCTTAGGAAACAAACGGCATTGCTGCTTCCTGCAGAAAGCAAGACACTGTAGTCTGTCTCTTAACCTGCAAGGCTCACACTCAATGCAGTTCTAGTGATGTAAGAGGGTTTCTCTCTAACCCTCCCTCTCTCCCTACATACACTGAAATATTCAGCTGAAACGGTACACACATTCCTTAAGGCTCACCCCCTCCTCTACTTAACCATTTCACTCATTAAGGTAGCGATGGACAATTCAGATAAAGTAACAAGCTCTTGCCTGTATTATATCAGCGGCTGTAGGTTAAGCAAGTCTCAGAGGGATGGAGTCCATTGATTGGTGACTCCAAATAATATCACTGAAGACAGTGGGAAAATGGAGCAAAGACTTACTTGAACAGCTTTAAACTAAGATTTTTTTCACTAAGGATCATGGAATGGATGTGACAACACCTTTCCCATTACTTTGTCCCCACCCTCACGTATTGCTTTCAGTAGGGAAAAAAAGGACCTATAAAATTTTATAAAATGCACATTTGAAAACCGTTTAATAAATTTGGAAGACATGATTTCTAATACTCAGAAAACTTTGCAAATAATATCAAAATAAATCCACTATGGATTTTTGCTTTTGTTTTAAGCAAACAAACTTATAGAAATACAGAGTTAAAATTAAATGAAGATGCTTCATTATTATTTTACCATTAACTCTTATTTTGCCTGGCTAAGTGTATTTTAAAAAAGACTACCTTATAGTTGACTATGAATTAATAACATTTTAACTCAGAAATATTGTTAAATTTTTCATAGTCAGACCCATCTATAAATGGCATAAACAGGAGCGGGGAGGGAATCCCATCATCACTAGATTCTGACTCATAGTGACCCTACACGACAGAGCAGAATTGCTCCACAGGGTTTCCAAGCTTATAAATCTTTATGAGGGCAGAGGGGTTGATCTTTCTCCTAAGAGAGGCTGGTGGGTGAGCAGCCCAATGCTAAGTCTATTGTACCACTTGAGCTCTTAATAGAAAAACCGATAACCCAGCTTCTTTAATAATTATCTGTGGAATTATCAGTGTTTGATAACTTGTGTTTCTTGTTTGGAGTGCAAACAGTTAATGCATTCACTGCTAACTGAATTAAAAGTTTTGAAGTTTATCCACCCAGAGGTCCCTGGGAGAAAATGCTTGATGATCAATTTGCAAAATAGCAGCCATTGAAAATCCTGTAAGCACAGTTTTACTCTGAGGTACATGGCTCAATAGGAATTATCTTTTTGTTTTGTTTTTTTGTCTACTTGCCCATGTGTGTACCCATCCTATTCTTTCCTCTCAGATTTCTCCCCCAAAACTAGGTCCTTCCCATGGGCTTTTAAATATCTTGATGTGTTGTCCGTCTCAAAAACTAAACAGAAACCTTTCCTAGACTCTACTTCTCTGATGGCTTAATACAACCTCTTCACAATCAAGTCTCACAAATTACTTGCTCTGTCTTTCACCATTTCCACATCCCCACATGCCCATCCTTGAAGCAAGGGCTGTCCTCCCTCCTGTTATGCAATTTACAGTTATCCTAACACTTTATCATGCCTAAGGTATTGCCATTGCTCCATTAATTTTTCTAAGTTTTCTCAGATTCATTGCATTTTCTGCAACTCTACTGTTACCACCCAACTTCAAATCAGTATTTTTCTTGTAAAAGTCCCCTTATTGCACTGTCAATTCCAAGTCTAGCCACCCAACCAGTTTACCACATCTCCTCTTGAGATCTTAAGAACTAAAATCTAATCCCTTCAACTTCATCCTGTGTGTTCCTTCTATAATTTAAAACACTTCTATGGCTTTCCAGCATAGTAACCTTATAGGACAGAGTAGAAGTGCCCCTGTGGGTTTTCCAAGGCTTTTATATTATATATTTTTAAATAATTTTATTGGCACATAACCCATGTATGATACAATAGTTCAAGCCTATCAAGAAGAGTTGTACAATCATTACCACCATTTTAGAACATTTTCTTCTTTCTTGTACTCAGTGGTATTAGCTCATTTCCCTGCCATATCTCCAAGAAAATATCCATCCTATTAATCTCTCTATAGATTTACCGTATATACTTGAGTTTAAGCTGACCCAAACATCAGCCGAGGCACCTAATTTTACCACACATACTGCATTAAAAAATGTGCTGAAAAACACATGAGTATATATGGTCTCTAACCTGCATTTCTTAATCAGAATAACACACAAAGGAAAACAACAAAAACACTAATAATGTTAACCAAGTAAAACAGATAAACATCTCTATCAAAAAGAAAGCAGAAAATATTAAAAAGAACAAGAAATTTTAAATGGGTTGAAGGGATCTTTACAGGAGTAGACAGCCTTATCTTTCTCACACAGAGCTGCTGCTGGTTTTGAACTGTTGACCTTATTGTGGTTAGCAGCCCAAAGAACGTGGAACCCATTAACTGACTCTATGGCGTACAGACCAAAATCCTTACTATGATCTATAGTATTTGTACCCTTTCTAGACTCACACTGCCCTCCTGCAGACTGTTTACACTCCACATCACTTAACTGCTTTTATGTCCCTGAACAGGGAAAAGTGGGGGTTTGCACATGCTGCCCCCTCTGCAAGGAACTCTTATGATTCATGGTTCTTCTCCACACCCTCACAAATGTTGTCTTACAGTTCCATGATACTATGTACCTCTTCACTCCAATCTTCAGGCTGGCTTCCTTCTGCTTTTGGTGTACTATTATGTGTGCAGCACCTAGCAGGGTAACAGGCACATTGTGGGCAGTCAGACTGCTGGTGAATGAATCAAATGTCCAATGTCTGAGAATGGACCTTGGCAAGACCAATCTTCTACACTAGTTTTTTTTTAAATCCTGAATATTTTGCTACAATACAAAAAGGATTTACAAGCCACCAGCTCAAGGATTTCATAATCAAACGCTACACCTTTCACCCACCTCACCTATGTGCCACAAGTCCCACTGACCAAAAGCTTTTCACCCAATTTAAGTTAAAGTAATCCTATACAAATAGTGTCTGCTTATAAATGTGAAAGGTCTGCAATTGCTGGTCTCTTTTTGGTTTAAAAAAAAAAAAAGAAGTTCACATATTTCAAGAGGGAAGTTAAGCTAATCAGGGAAACGGATGAAGGCAGTAAGTCACACAGGCTCAGGTACTGATGCAAGTTATTTCTCTCATCGCCTGGCTCAATGTCTACAACCTATATGTCTTAAATACTAAATTTCTACCCCATACACTGTCTTATTTATTGAAATACAAGTAGGCCAGGCTATATACTAAGTCAAACACTCAAGAAATAAAGTAAAGATTTAAGATTTAGGATTACATGTTACAGATTTTACACAAGCGAAAGTGAACCACACTCATCTTGAGATAATCTTCATGTGGTGTAACCTCACTGCCTAATGCTTGAACCTTAGCAAGTTAAATAGATCCACCTAGAACAAAGGATCAAGTAACAACTTTCTGCTCTGTAGAAAGAATATCAAATGGCGTCTAAATAAGCAGCAGCAATGACCCAAGAGTTAGAAATGATGCACAGTAAACTACTTAATGTAAATACTTGCTGAGCTAAATTTAATACCATTGTATTCATATATATTTATTCTACCTATTCACTTAATTACTGTGAAGTTGGGGGAAATGATTGGCTCCACCCAGAAATTATAAACCATGTTTAGTACTTGTTTTAATCATAGAGCTTGGGGTGCTTTATAAATATTTAATTAAGTTTTTCTAAACCCACGGGAAGCAAGAAAATAATGTATTCAACTCTCATAAAAAAAATAAAGTACGAGGGGGTACCCCCCCAAACAAACTGGAATTGAATTGTGCTGGGCGGAGCGTTCACAGCACACATTTTTTAACGCTAGGCAACCATTAAGCAACATGCACGAAGTTAGTGCACCTAGTGGTGTGCCTGGGATGGTTCTGTCTGGTCACGGGGATTTTTTTTGTAAAAGCAGTTTTTGCTCAAACTTCGTTTTTTGTTTGTTTGTTTGTTATGGCCTATTTAAGAAAACTAAGTACAGCTGTGAAACCATGTTTCCTGCTCTGGAAAAATGCTGCAGAAACCCTTGTGATGTTAATCACAGCTTACAAGGACAGCACTATGGGAAAAACTCAAGTGTTCGAGTGATTTTCTCATTTCAAAAAAGGTGAAAAGTCGATTGATGACAAACCTAATTCTGGATGTCCATCAAATCCCTGAACTGACCAAAATGTTGATTTGTACTGAGTTTGCGGAGTTTGTTCCACCAGGTCAGACTGTTAATCAAGCTTTCTTTTTAGAGGTTCTGAAAAGATTGCCTAACAGTGTGCAACAAAAAGGCCTGATTTGTGGCAGACAGAGGACTGGGTTTGCACCATGACAATGCAGCTGCTCATGCAGCCATGACTCTTTTGCCCCACACACCTTACTCACCTGACCTCGCTCTGACTTCTTTTTGTTTCCGAGAATGAAGGGGGACATGAAAGGTCAGATATTTGACAATGTAGAACAGTTTGAAAAATGTTTCCAAGAATGGATTCACAGATTTGACAAATGCATTAAGTGTAATGGAAAGTACTTTCAAGGTGATAAGGTTATTTTGTTAAAAAATTTTTTTCATGTCTTACACCAACCACTGCCTCTCTTTATCCACTTTTATATTTTCCGTCCCCCTGGGAAGGGGTTATATGTAGATTATTGTCATCGGTTACCTGTTTCTCCCCCCACCTTCCCGTTCCCCTCCTGGTATTGCTACTCTCATTACTGGTCCTGAGGGATTTATCTGCCCACTTCCAATTAATTTTTAATGACTTAATTAGGAACCAAAATATAAGAGACCACACAATGCCTTCTGAGTCATAGTAAATACTAAATAAGTATCTGAGTTGATTCTAACTAGTGGCTTTAGAAATAAGGGAATTCTGTTAGTTAACTCAATAAGAAAATATCAAAAAGATATTTATTTCTGCTTTACTGGATATGCAAAGGCATACCTATGTAGACCATAACAAATTATGGTTAACCATGTGAACCACGAGAATTCCAAAACACTTCATTGTACATGGACCAAATGGAAGTCACGGGAACAGAACAAGGGAACACTGTGGTTTAAAATCAAGTAAGGTATGCATATCATTTGTGCCCTCTCTCCATACTTAATCCATCCGTATGCTGAGACAATAACCAGAGAAGTTGGACTATATAAAGAAGAACAGTGCATTAGGGTTGGAGCTTTATTAACAACCTGCCGGAGGCAGATGACACAAACCTTGCTTGCTGAAAGCCAGGTGGATCTGAAGCACTTGCTGGTGAAGATCAACGACTGCAACCTTCAGTATGGATTATTCAATGTAAAGAAAACCAAAATTCTCACAACTGAACCAATAGGTATTATGACAGAGGGAAGAAAAAAAAAAACAAAGTTGTGAGGGATCTTATTTTGCTTTCATCCACAATCAATGCTCATGGAAACAGCAATTAACAAATCAAATAATGTTATTGGTGGATAAATCTGCTGCACAAGACCTCCTTTAAGGTGTTAATAAGCAAACATGTCACCTTGGGGACAGAGGTGCACCTTACTCAAGTCTTGCTATTTTCAATTGCCTCATGTGCATTTGCAGTTGGACAGTGAATAAGGATGACTCAAGAAGATAGAAGAAGAATGGATGCCTTAAATTAGGGTTCCGACAACACACTACCAGAATGACAACATACTACTAAATCTGTTTGGAAGAAGTACGGTCAGAATGTTTCTTGGAAGATGGTGAGACTTCATCTCATGTTTTGGGACATGTTGTCAGGAGAGCCCAGTCCCTGGATATCATGCCTTGTAGAGTAAAGGGTCAGCGAATAAAGGATGGCCATCAAAGGTATGGGTTTATATAATGCTGCAACAATGGGCTCACACATAATCACTGCAAGGATGGTGAAAACGAAGGAGTAAAACACTCTTTAGTTTTGTACACAGATAGGGTGACTCGGAGTCGGATGTGACTCACGGGCACCCAACACCATCAGAGAGACAGCTGAAAGTGCAAAGATGATAACATATATATATGTATATGTTTTTAAATAAAGTAGTTGTGACAACAAGTACTTGGCTACATCTCTGAAAATAAGTCAACTTCACAGTAAACTTAACCAAGTTCACGTAGTCATCTAGAAACTGTTTGAAAGGCCAGGCTTCGGTGCAATACTCGGATTTCACAGGAGTCTTCGAATACTAGTTCAGATACAAGTCATTGCACTGCTGTGTCTCTCGGGGCAAGAGCTTTAAACTAAGTTCCCGATTATACTAATTCACAAAACAACCCTGCAAATGTAAGTTCCAAGTATCATCTTTATTATGAATTTGCCATTTAAGGTATTCCCTTGTGATTAATATGCTCATGATCCCTCTATTTTTATTTAATAGAATCATGCATCACAACATAAAATATAAATCTGTTGAAGTTAGGGAACAAAGCACATTTTATTTACCTGGTACAGGGGTTCTATGAGTTGAAATTGATTCCATGGAAGTAGGTATTTGGCAGGATATAAAACCAAACCAAACTCACTACGATCAAGTTGACGGTAACTCGGCGACCCTATAGGACAGGGCAGAACTGCTCCTGTGAGTTTCTTGAGAGTGTAACTCTTTGCAGAATTAGAAGGCTCCTTCTTTCTCCAGCGAAGTAGCTAGTCGGTGGTTTCAAACTGCTCACCTTGCAGTTAGTAGCCCAATACATAACCACTTCTCTTAATGCCAACTCACAGCGGTCTCATGTGTGTCAGAGTAGAAACTGTGCTCCACAAGGTTTTCAATGGCTAAGTTTTCAGAAGTGAGTTATCCGTCTTTTCTTACAAGGTATCTCTGAATGGATTAAAACTTCTATTCATTTGGTTAGCAGTTGACTACAGTAACTATGTGGACCACCCAGGATACCACTGACATAATTAGGGATTTTAAGTAACTCCACCAGTTGGAAAAGTAGGCTAAAAGTAAACAAATTTAACAGGGGTAAATGTAAGATAAGGTCAGGGATCTCAGGAACACCTCGGGTTGCAGCCCTGGTGGCATTGTAGGTTGAGCATTGGCCTGTTACTTGCAAGGTAAGCAGTTTGAACCCACTGGTCACTCCATGGGATAAAGATGGGGCAGTCTACGTCTATAAAGATTTACGGTCTTCGAAATCTTATGGCGCAGTGCCATTCTGTCTCACAGAGTGGTTAAGAGTTGCAACTGACTCAATGGCAGTAGGTTTTATTAGGGGGGTTATCTGGAACATTGAATTAGACAAGCATCTCAGTGTGAGTCAATGCGCAATTCCTTTAAACCCTAATATAACCACAAGTTACATTATCAGTGGTATGTTCATAGCAAGGAAGACACAGAGTTCTGCTGTAATCTGCATTACGGCAACCAGTTAATGAAAGATAATGTATAACTGGCGCTGGTGACCTAATTGTTATGCACTGGGCTGCTAAACCCTAGATCAGCTGCTAAGAGCTGCTACTCAGGACAAAGACAAGACTTTCTACTCTGTAAAGCGCTACGGTCGTGGAAAACCACAGGAGCAGTTCTACCCTGTTCTGTAGGGTCCCTGTGACTTGGAATCAACTTGATGGCTGGGAGAGTTTGAGAGAAGATGAAAACAATAAAAGAAGCAATTAAGAATTTCCATAGTTGAGAAGCTTTAACCCAGAGAAGAGGTTTACAGTGTTCGAAACTTTTATAATATTTGAAGGGCAGTTATATGAAAATGAAATATAAAAAATGTGTTGCTTTAGGAGTAATCTATGAACTATGAACAACATTTAAAGAAGCAGATTTCAGCAAATAAACATAGGAAAGCCTTCTTAATAATTAAGCCTTCTCTCCAATATTAAGTGCTGTGATTTACAAAGGCATTACACAGTGTGGCCCACAACAAATCATGAACAAGAATGAGAAAAAAGGGAATTCTAGAACCCTAATAGTGCTTATGCGGAACTTGTACATAAACCAAAAGGCAGTTGTTCAAAGAGTACAAGGAGATATTACATGGCTTGAAACCACAGTAAAGAGGTGTGCAAGGGCTGTGTATCCTTTCAGTGAACCTATAAAATCTGCAAGCTGAGCAGAGAGTCTGTGCGGCTGGACCAGATGAAGAGCCCGGCATCAGGGTTGGAGAGAGGCGTATGCAAATGGCACCGCTGGCTTGCAGAAAGTCAATAGGACTTAAGGCACCTACTGATGAAGGTCTTCAGAAGCCTTCCGTAGGGACAACAACACATTATAAAGAAAACAAAATTCCTCAGAACTGGACCAACACACATGATAAACGGAGAAAAACATAGTCAAGAATTTAATTTTATTTGGATCCATAATCAATGACACCAAAAAAAAGAGCAATCAAGACACTGAATAACAGTGTAGTGGGGAAATCTGCACAAGACCTCTTGAAAATGTTAAAAAGCAAAGATACCACCTTAAGGACTAAGGTGCACTTGACCCAATGCATTGCGTGTTGTGCATACAGAAGCTGTTACACGCAGATGTTGCTGTGGGTCTCAAGAGCACCAAACAGCAGCAGCAGCAGAAAGGTACACCCTGATTTACTAAAGGAACACTGTTAGTGCAATGGTTTAACACTCGGCTGCCAATCAAAATGTGATCTGTTGGAACTCACCAGCCACTGTGTGGGTGGGTGGAGGGGCACGGGACTAGGAGATCTGTACCCACAAAGATCACAGCCTAAGAAACCCTATAGAGCAGTGCCAGTCCTACAGGGTCACAAGTTTGAATTGACACAGGACACACAACAGCAATACTTTTACTAAGCCCTTATTTTAGTCACACATTATTTAAGTGAACTATTCACAAATATCATTGCTCAGTATTGCAAGTCAAGTTAGTTATTATTTAGAAAAAAGTTAAGTGATTCAACTAAGAGAGTACTAAAATCCTTTGATGCACTTAAAGATTGTATTATCTAACTTAGGCGTTAGCAGAACTTCACAGTTGTAAGTAAAAAGAGAGCAGAGGGTGATTTGATGTGAAATGATAGAAAGAGACCACATGAATGGAAATAAATCTATCCAAGGATCGGGTTTCCTGCTAGTAACTATTGTTTTTTCTGAGATTTTTGTTATACTACTTTGACATATGGAGTGGATATTAAAACATACTGATAATGATCATAAGATGATGGTTTTAAGGTTCTCTTTTTAACACTTTTACTTACATCAAATTTCCAAATTAATATCAAATATTAATTTTTATCTTACAGTGAAAGAAATTTGGTAACCACATAAAACAAATACAATAGGAAAGGTAAGCAAAAGATAATTATTTGTATAATATGTAAAATGGCGGGGCAGCAAAAAGCTCATGAAAAAATGCCATCGCCATTTTTTTCACCTAGAAACTTTTGAGATAATTTGTAATAATTTGAATTGCTTAAAAATTGTGTATATACCCAACTGGAAAACACTCTACTCAAGGCCTCCCTAAACACAAGAACACTTTGTTCTATTAACCTGGCACTCTGTGATACTCACCTTCTGGACAGGCTCGCTGAAGACAAACCAGGGGAATAAGCAAATGTGGTGAAGAAAGCAGATGGTGTCCGGCTATCAAAAGATATAGGGCCTGGGATCTTAAAAGCTTGAAGTAAAACAAGTGGCCATCTAGCAGAGAAGCAATGAAGGCTACATGGAAGCATACCAGCCTATGTGATCATGAAGTGTTGACGACATCAGCTATCAGGTATCAAAAGATCCCAAACAAATAATTCCATTGATGGGAAAGAAAGGGGTTGGAGTGGAGACCCAAAGCTCATCTGTAGACAGCTGGATATCCCCTCAAAGAAGGGTTACAAGGAAGGGATGATTCAACCAGGGTGTACTACAGCACAGACAAAACACATTCCTCTATCTCCTGAATGCTACCCCCGCCCTCCCACACACACCCCTACCATGACCCAGTTCTACCTTATAATCCAGCTAGACCGGAGTACACACGTTGGTACAGATAAGAGCTCTCAACATATGGAATTCAGGACAGATAAAACCCTCAGTAACAGTAGTGGGAGTAGCAATATCATGAGTGTGGTGGGGAGGGGTTGGGCGGGGGGAAGGGGTAATCCATCACCAGGTTGGATATATGGGCCAACCCACAGGGAGACAAATAACAGAAATACGGGTAAAGGGAGACAATGGGCAGCGTAAGACATGAAACAACAATAATAATCTATAACTGATCAAAGTTTTACGAGCCTGGAAGGGGGAGGAGGGAAAGAAGAGGAGTTGATACCAATGGCTCAAGTAGAAAGAAATTATTTTGGAAATGTTGATGGCAGCATATGTACAAATGTGCTTAATACAATGGAATGATTGATTTTTATAAGATTTGTAAGAGCCCCCCCCCCACTGATTAATAATAAAAAACTTGTGTATAACTGAATAGTTATCGGAGAAAAAAACTAGTACACGAAAAGTATTCAATAAAGGTCCATTTTATTATTTCCAAAATATTCTCAAAGTTTGGTTCCATTACGTTTTGGGCAGCCCATTAACGAAAGTTGGACTAACAGCCTAGTAGAGTTAACTGTTGCAGAATTGCTAATGAAGGTTCATCTATAAAGTCACTCCTAGAAATATTAAATAATGCCGATCTTCAGAGTGTCCTCCAAAGATATTAACATGTAACCAAGCGCCTATTATCTGCCACTCAAAGGGTATGGGTGCACAATGGCATGCACAACACTGTCTGCGCTCAGATTCTACTGTTCTAGAACTTAACTTTTAACACATCTTGTATTTTCATTTCTTGTTCAAATATAGGAATGTATACCTTTGTATATCAATGGACTGTGCTACCAGGCAAGGAGCAGTGTCTGCCCCACTGTCACAATCACATATATCCAGATAGGAAATGTCTTCCAGTAAACTTGCCTGGAAAATAATTATAGAAGACGGTCTCAATATAGAAGATATTTTAAACACCACAGGAATATTTTAAATGTTTTCTTGAAAACATTTGAATTGGGTTAGAATATCAGCCTACAAATGATAGCATGCACTAAAAAATGACCACACCCTATTTTCTTCCTCATAAAAAAAGAAATGAACTCAAAACCTCACATCTAATGTCACTCTTTAAAAGCTCTAAATTCTGTACTTTAGTTGCATGTTGAAATTTTCATTTACTGTCACGCTGATATTTAAAACAGAAGGCTATTGCTAGAACACTTCATTGTATTCATCACTCTTTACAACGGTGAGAATTGCTCAGAATTGGGTTAGAATATAGATTACATCTCCAGTGTGTGCCATAAAGTAGTATTTCACAGTATGAATTTGTAGCCATAAATCTGCAATAAAAAATTAATAATAAGGCTTTCGATTCATTCTACTTCTGACACCTATAGATTGACCCATATCTCCCCCCAAATGTGTGGAAAAACCTAACCTCGAATACCTGTAGTTATAATTCCATTGGTGAATGAGTTCTGTGCTATGTTAAGGAATCCAGATTAATATAGGGTGGGATGAGTTAATCTCTTACAAGAGATAAAAAGCGCAAGTTAGGCAAACAGAGAGATGAGGGAAGAGAGATGCCGATTCACAGGAAGAGCATCCAGGAAGAGAGCAAGTACCTTCTTCCACATTCTACAGAGAGAAAGTTTTCCCCTAGCTCTGGTACACTGATTTTGTACGTCTAGCCTCTGAAGTGTGAGAGAATATATTTCTGCTTCTAAAAGTCATCTGGCTGTGGCATTTCTGTTATAGCAGCACTAGATAGCTAAGACTTTAAGTGGGATAGGACAGGAAACAAATAATCAGGAAAGCCAGAAAAATCATTCATTCTATATGTTTACTAAAATACTGCCTTGTAGCAAACGTAAAGTAACACCTGTCTTTTTGTTCTATTGCAAAGTAATGCTATAGTTTCTTTTTACAGGACGGTAAGAAAAATGAAAACCTGTCAGACTAAAAGCTGAAGACACTTACTGTTCGATATTATTAGCAAAGTATTAACACTGAACTCGAAGTACTAGGAAGCATAGTTTTTGCCAATAAAAGGTAAAGTATGCAAGAAAACGAGATAACTACCTAAACCATAACATTCTCTCAGTCAAATGATGGATGAGTCTACAGTCATTAAGTAGTGCTCCACAGAATCTCCATGTGGGTATTTCAAGTGCTTCTGTGGTAGTTACATAATCTGGTGCTAACTTAAGACTATTAAGAGTGAAGGGGTGGAGTCTAGCCCATCTATCAGGTCACAGCTTGATGACCTCATTTGGAGGCTTGAAGGAGATAAATAGCTCACTGCAGGGCTGATATACTCTCTATTTTATCTCCCTGAGAGACATTCCTGTTGACAAGCCGCTTGGAGCTATGCTGATGGCAGCCAGAGCCTTGGAGGAGGAGGAGCACTCAGATGCTTCCATGGCCACTGGATCCATAAGACTTTCCACCCACTGGCACGTGATCTTCTTGCACTCAGCGTCATGGCATGTGTTGCATGAGTCTGAAGAGGAGTTTACAGACTGGTATCAGACAGATAGGATTTGATATGGACTGGGCTGGGATCTTTTCTTAATATAAAATTGCTCTTTTATACAAAGCTCCTTCTTATACACATATGACTATCTCTGGATTTGCTTCTCTAGTCTACCCGAACTAACACATTATGGTACTTTGGGAGCGGGGTACTAGAGAAATAAATCATAAAGATGATTTATGTTTGACCTCTGTCTCCCTCATGGTAGTTCTTCTTCTTTGGTTAGCCAGTGGTCAGATATGGCCAGGCAGTTTACTGAATTATTTTCTGGAAAAAATATGGGAAGTTAAACTTTTGATCATTTTCTTTGGTTGTTGTCTTTGGTTATTTCTCTCTGAAATGGTGAGAATGAATGTGATTAGTGTATATTTTGAGTTCAGGGGGTGAAATTGCTGTTTGAATTTCTCAAGGACCAGGCTGCTTAATGAAAATGGGTGACAGAAGGTCAAAATGGCTGATAGAAAGCCTGGCTCTAGCTCCATTCAGCCAGAGACCTAAGGCCATATTTTGTGTCAATGAAATAGTTTAGATAAGGATTAAGATAAGATAGCTAAAGGATTGGATTTGATTGTTTTAAGATTGAGTTTAGGATCTGGCCCTACTAAGTTTATACTGTTTTCTTCTGCCTATTGTTATTGATATAATGATTGATAAAAATGATTATTGGGAAGTAAAATAAGAGTTTGTAAGACCTCTTGCCTTCAGTCATTAAGTTGGAATTTAAACAGGTTAGGACAGCCTGCCAAGAAGGCTCTAAAAGGAGTGCTCAGGACCATGGAAGGTGAAGAGATTTGCTTAGGGGGCAGTTGACAAACTGAAGAAAAAGAAACTCTTTGGCTTTCTGATTTTTGAACTAGTACTTCTTGCCTGAGGTTGGAAAAATTTGGAACATGGAAGGAACTCTCTGCTCTAGGACTGAACTGTTAAAGGAAGCCTGTGGGCAGGCTGAAATGTTTGCTAGGTGACCACCTGGATCCACTCACTGAGTGGAAGTGAGAGAACTGCAGGAATAGAGAGATGGGTACAGCCTGGCCACTGACACCCATGGACCTGGTGAACAAGAACTAGAGAAGAAAATGAGAGACTGGTCTGAAGTTCATGACCTAGCACAAGGGGTCTGGGTGGTTGAGATTCTGTGATGGGGTCCATGGTGTAAAGCAGTAGTTCTTAACCTTTCTAATGCCAAAACCCTTTAAAACACCTCCTCATGTTGTGGTGACTCGCAACCATAAAGTTATTTTCATTGCTACTTCATAAGTGTAATTTTGCTACTGTTATGAATCATAATGTAAATATCTGATATGCAGGATGTATTTTTATTGTTACAAATTGAACATAATTAAAGCATAGTGATTAATCACGAAAATAATACATAATTACATATTGTGAAATATTTATTTCTAATTATACGTAAATGAAATTTTGTCTTGAAGCATGCTGTAGCATGGGTAATAGTCTTAATATAACTACAGTAAGCTACATTCCTACATTTTGCGACATTATTTGTAAAAAGCCAACATCAGTGAGAAGTCGATATAGCTCTTTCTCACCAGATCAGAAATTCTCGGGGTAGTCTTTGCAAGAGCACAACGAAGATCATCTTCCACAACAAGTCTACTTCTCTATTTAGACTTGATAATCAACAAGCTGGAAAACCCTGTTTCACAAAGATATGTTGTTGGAAATGGAAGTCTCAGACAGAACAGGATATGAGGACAAACACTTGATCCAGAATTTTGTAACTGGCATTGTATAGAAATCCATTCTTGCTGAATCACTGTCAGTAAATTCAATGAACTCCTCTTGTGCGGGCTCAGGAACATCTTCAACTTTGTGAATGGGCAGTAGCTGCTTTTAACAGAGTAACGGCTTTCAACACAGCAGCTGCTTTCTACACAGTAGCTGCTCTCTACGCGTGTGACTGGTCCGCATAAGTACATTATGGCATCAAACCTGTCACATACACCTGTATTTGTACAGGGTGTATGTGACGGGGTTGGTGTGATGATGTCATCACACTGGGTACTCCTATGTGGGCATATCTGCATATGGGTGGACCCTCCTGGAGATGGACAGAGGAGTGGTGTCTCGGTTCCTAAGACCATTGGAAATATGTGTTTTCTGATGGTCTTAAGACAAACCCTGTGAAAGGGTCATTCTACCCCCAAAGAGGTCACAACCCACAGGTTCAGAATCGCAGGTCTAAAGGCAAGGTAGCCAATAAGTACCCTGGTGAGGCTGTGAGGCAGCCCACATTAAGTTGATCAAAGCCCGACCAGATGAAGAGAAAATTTTTGAGCCTGTGAACTGGTGCATGTTGCTGCTAACTTTATGAATGGCTTGCCCTGATCTTCCTTTGCATGTGTAAGTCACAAAGTTCCTACTGGAAGAGGCTTCACATCAAAAATTAGGATTGTCTCCTCAGAGCACTGGGTTGATATAAGTGGACAGTATAGAAATTGGACACCCAAAATGGGGCAGATAAAGGCACGAAGTAGCTGGCTTATAAATTTTCATAGCTGGGGGAATATGTTCATAGGATTATGGTATAGGTGTTCACATAAGTATAAAATATTTCTATTTTGTTCACTTATAGAATATTGTGTTTAAATGAGGCTTTGGCACCTATTGAATTGTATGCATTCTCATTCTAGTTTTATCCTGTTAGGTACAAATATGATGTTATTGTTTGTTTGAAAATATATATATATTATATTACATTATCTTATGTATATTGACACATTATATATGTGTGAAAATGCCAAGTTGACAAGGGGTGGTCTGTGGTAGTTACATAATCTGGTGTCAATTTGAGACTATTAAGAGTGAAGGGGTGGAGTCCAGCCTGTCAATCAGGTCACAGCTTGATGACCTCATTGGGAGGCTTGAAGGAGATAAATAGCTCACTGCAGGGCAGATATACTCTGCTTTGTCTTCCTGCTGGACACTGCTGTTGACAAGCGACATGGAGCTATACTGATGGCAGCCAGAGCTTTGGAGCTGGAGGAGCCATGTGGAGACCCTGCCAGCACTAAGATGCTTCCATGGCCACTGGATCCACAAGACTTTCCACCCACTGGCCTGTGATCTTCCTGCACTCGGCATCACTGCATGTGTTGTGCGAGTCTGAAGAGAAATTTACAGACTGGTATCAGACATGATCTGGACTGGGCTGGAATGTTTTCTTAATATACAATTGCTCTTTTATATAAAGCTCTTTCTTATACACATATGAGTATCTCTGGATTTGTTTCTCTAGACAACCCAGACTAACACAGCTTCCACCAAGGGAAACCAACCAACTCAAATCTGAGGAGTGGGGATGTATTCCTAACCCCTTCCCAAAGGCATCTCCATGCACTCAGGTAATTTGGTTTAGTGGCTAATTATGGGGTCATAATGAACTTCAGGGAAAACAATGCCACTCCCACTTTGAGGTCACACAAAAATCTAGCCAATAAGCTCTTAATAGGCTGAAGCGGTGGATAGAAAAGCACTGTAAAAGAACACAAATAGGAAACCAGGAGTCAAGACAAAAGAAAGAAAATAACAAAGATGGGAGGAGTCAGGGTTTAAGAAAAATAGTAAAAAGGTGTTTTTTTTTTTTTACTTTTGCATTCTCAAATAGAGGTAATCCTTATGTTATCCTGAACATTAACTATAAATCACCTACAAGAATACTATTAAACTACTTATAGTATCTCTATTTGGGGAGAGGAGGTGTGGTGAGAGAGTCGGGAGAAACACAATAGCTTGTTTTTAAGACACTGGCGTATGAACAATAACCCACTGTTAAAGGTTACCAAGGACAGACACAACTCAGAATTAAGAATTTATGTTACTTTCCTAACATAAAAAATTTCACATATGGATATGTGAAATTTAGTTAATCATACATAAGTAGCTCATTATTTTATTAATAGAAACATATTAGGGGAGGGTTTCAAAAATAAAATCTCTGAAGGTGAAACCCTCTAGATGAGAATTTTAAATAAGACACAACTATGAAATGGACTGCTGGTAAACTTCAGTACCAATTAATATATTTTAAACAGTAATGGTATTTAATGTCAAGCATTTGGAGAATTTTCTTCTGATCCTATCCAAAGTTAGCTGGGAATTGTCTCAGTTGCTCTAAGTAGCTCTAAGGAAATTAAACAAGAGGGAAAAGGAAATTAAATATATATATATATATTCATACTAGCAACATCAGGCCAGGGTCAGTCTCAGAGGTATGAGATCTGAGCTGTCACACGGGTCCTTGGATTGAGAAAGGTATATGCTACACTATGTTTAATGATCTTTCAACATCTTAGAATTTGTCATTTTTTTTAGCACTAGACCACACAAACTACATAGCTAGTCCTCTATATGGCTAGACAAAAGGCACTTTAAATATATTATTTTAAATACAGTCATGCTGCATTAGGCCTGCTACCATAACTGCAACTCTGGTCCTAAAGAATAATTTCTATTTTAGCATGAGTTTAGATTTTAAAATAACTCAGAGTAAATACTTTAACAGGTGTTCCCTTGACTCTCATAGGTCTACCTTTCTCTTCATGTTAATAAAATATAAAGAACCATGACCCAAGCTCTAGGAAGGAAGTCAGTTCTCAAAGTATGGCCTGTGGTTGCCAGCGGGTCTGCAAGATATCCTTTCAGGGGCTGTTTAAGTAGTGTGTGTGTGTGTGTGTGTGTGAGAGAGAGAGAGAGAGAGAGAGACTCTTCAACCAGAATAGCACATAACAACAGATTAAACGCAAAGTGTATGAGAATCCAGCCACAGTCTCCATCACACTGAGACCAGAAGAACTAGATGTTGCCCACCTCTGAATATAATCACATTAGAAGGGTTTGGAAGGAGAAAAATGTGGAACAGAACTCAAAATCATAAAAAGAGACGTGGCATACTGGTTGGATAGAGACTGGTGGACAATGGCCCTTACCCTTTAGGTCTGGAACAAAATTCATTTCCATGAGTAATCAACCATAAGATCAATAGGGTAGCATTTACCAAAGAACAAAGTTCAAAAGGTTAGAAAATGAAAAGGAGTGGAGGAAACGGGGGAAAAGCAGGATAAATGATGGTACATTAAGAGGACTGCAATGGATGAAATGAATTAGAATGTGTGTGAATTACTGAATATAAAACCATGATCTGCTCTGTAAACCTCCACCTAATTAACAATAGCTGAGTTTTTTATTTTTAAACCGGAGGACATATGACCATTGGGGAAATCTGCTGCAAGAGACCTCTTTGAAATGTTAGAAAGCAAAGACATCGCTTTGATGCCTGAGGTAGAGCTAACACACACCACAGCATTATCAATCACCTTCCATGCATGTACAAGCTGGATAATGAATACGAAAAACCAAAGAAGTGATGCCTTTGAATTGTGTTGGAGAAGAACATTAAATATACCATGGACTGTGAAAGAATGAGCACATTTGTATTGGAAAAAAGTCCAGCCCATATGCTGATTAGACGTGAATGTGTAAGACTCCATCTCGTGTTCTTTGGACATGTTAACAGGAGGAGCCAGTCCCTGGAGAAGGACATCATGCTAGCAGACAGTGAACAAAAGACCCTCAATGAAATGGGTTGACACAGTGGCTGCACCAGTGGGCTCAAAGAGAAAGCATAAGGAGAGTAGAGGGCTGAGCGGTGTTGCTGTTGTTTTCTCAGGTGTAAACAGAGTCACTTTGAGTCAAAACCGACTCAGAGGCACCAACAAACCCCTTCTGAACCACACATAAAGTCATCACTACTGTCCCGAGACATCTGCATAAAAATCAACATAACTTGAATAGTTTCGTTTCCTCCTCAGATTTTTCAATTCTCAATTACTGTGGACTTTATCTGAATTAGAAACCCTTATTTCAGATGTGGCACTGGACTGCTGTCATGTCTTCTCTTCTATAGATCAGCTATTCCAAATTCCATTATCTACCCAACGATTACATTTCTTTCATTTGAAAGAGAAAAAGAATTAAGGTGTGTGTGCACACATGGGGGGGAGTAGTTTTCTCATTTCCATAAGGAGTCTGTAAGAAATTGCTGTAATATAAATATTCAACAAGTGCCCCCAACAGATTCAGAAATTTCTCAAAATACTTTTAAGGCTATTTTTCAGTGTATGCATAACAACAATAAACACAACAAACATTACATCTGTGAAATGTACATTCAAATTAGCCAAAATTCAATATAGATATTGATCATATCTGGGTTGGTTTTTTTGAGGGTGGAACAAAAGTAAAAATATATACATATATACACAAGGGGGTTCAAAAAAAGTTCATGTAAAAATGAAATTTAAGGATAATGAATATTTTCACAAACACTTTGGAGTCTCATGTGTGTACTGCATTTGCTAGGCATTCTTACATTAGTTTAATATAAATACAGAAAGTATTCCTTACCACTCATAATTATGAACTTAGAATCTATGTACTGTATAAAATGCTACTTTCCTCCATTGGTCATCATAGCTAATAGAATATTTTAAGTTAATAATGTCTTCCAACTTGATTCAAATCCAAGAGAACATATCTAACCACCTGATAGGTGAAAGAGTAAAAACAGGCAACTTACAATTGATCATTTAATCACAAAATTATCAAATCAGCACTGGTAAAAAAATAGAACTGAACATCAAAATATATTTCTCCATTTTTCAAATCAGCATGTTGCACTGCAAAATCTTATGGAAAGAAAGAAAAGCAAAAGGCCACACCCACACAGTTGATAAAGCAACCCCACATGAAAAGGATCCTGGCTACTGTGACTACAAGCTAAAATTTAGCCGTGTACCATATATACTCGAGTATAAGCTGAGCCATGGACCATATATACTCAAGTATAAGTCAACCGAAAATCAGCTGAAGCACCTCATTTTACCACAAAAACTGCATTAAAAATGTGCTGGGAAGCTCTGCTTATACACAAGTACATACGGTATATTTAAAACATACAGAGAGATCACCTGCATTCACATTAGAGGCAGGACAAAGTGGTGGTGATCTTTCGACAAATAAATTGCTTGAAATATTGCATGACTTGCTACACAACAGCCTCATTACATTCAATTTCCAAGTGCAATCAAAAGTTGGATCCAATTAAGACATCAATAGCAGCTTTCTTTCCAAACGGAATGAAAGAACATTAAATCCCAGTGGACACTGGAGTTCTGCAGCAGAGATGATGTAATATATAAAAATAGACATCCTCCGATAGAAGCTCAACTTGGGTAAACAGCACACTGCATACTACTCTCAACTGCTTTGTATGAATTAGCAAAGCATGCTGTTAATAGCGCGAGAGAGATCATCTCTTGTTTCAAGTTATTTCCTGATTTGCATTTCAATTTCTATACATGTTCTATGGTAGAATTTCCTGGTCTGTATAAATTAAATCAACACAAATACCTGGTTATAACTGAAAGAAAGAGAAACTGTCCCCCAAAGCAAGGAGGCTGAAACCACTGCAGCAGTTTAAACATGCTGTATTTCAGCAGAAGATGCAGCACATACAGCCCAGAGCGTTACATGCACCCATTGTTCAGAGACCTTTCCACTGGGAGCTTTCTAAAGGATTTGAAAATACAACATGCTCGCGATGATGAGGATACAGTAACCCTGCTGCAAAGGACCACGGGAACCAAGGACATGCTGTTCTGACACCTCTCTTGAATAGACTGACACAAATTTATGCTCCTAGGCATGCACAAAAAAGCAGTATCTAGAAAAAACCCGTGACTAAAAAATATACAAATCACACTTCTCTAAGGTGCTGTGCCCTCCACATGGTGTCTCTTTTCTATCCTTTTTACCCAGTTTCATTGTTTATTTCTTTTGGGCTTTCTTGTGTTAAAGAATGGCTCATCGATCCTCAGTTGTTGCAACTCCCACCAAATGACTCCATAAGATCATACAAATAAAATGTGCAGGACCCGCCACATGATCGGTTTTGCCATTCCACTGGGTTTTAAAGTGAGAAAGAGAATCCTCCAAACATCAATAAAGAAGAGCCAACCCCTGTGTGAAGTGGCAAAAGCCATGAGAGGGCACAAAAGCCACAAGACAGTTTAAAAGGAGCAGCACTGACACCATGGGGCAGAGCAGCTGGTGAGCTTCCTGGCCCACTGAAGAAGGCAGAGCACAAGGGGGCAAATGGCTAATGCTGGGGGTGTAGTGGTTATGCAGTGGGCAGTTCTAAAGCACCAGTAGGCCTGTAGGACAAAGACTGGGCTTTCTACTCCCATAAATAGTTATAACCTCAGAAACGCACGGGGTGGGCGTGGGGGTGTTGCTGGGTCAGCACTGACTCCATGACAGTGAGTGTTGAGAGGACCAGGGAGAGGCATGACTGCCCGCATGGCTGAGAAGAGGTGTGGCATACAAAATAACTGTATCTTTGACTTTTTTTTAAAAAAAACCAGTTAGCTTCTCTAATAAGCCCATATAATAGGTATTGCCTGGGAGTTCTATGTGGCCACTGTCCGCACAGAATGCAGCAGAGAAGTAGAGTGGCCTGCATGAGACGGTTGGTGTGAGACCAGGATAAAGAAAAATGCAGGATGCAGACATGTCTGACCTCGGCCTCATAGGAATCCCACTGTGGCAGACAGAGTGGGATTCTCCTCCTTGTGTAGCCAGAGGAGATCAGATGGGGCCCCATGCCATTTTCTCAGTCTGGAACTACCACTTCCAGTACTAGTGTTCATTGTTTCCCAAAGTGGGTGGCAGCCCACCCCTCAACCCCAAGCCCAGGCTGGTGGCTGCTATCTAGAAGGACCACAAAAGCAGATACCTACACTTGATCCTAGATTATGGGCTTTCATACAAAAATAATGTATAAATGCCAGGAGTAGGTGCCAAATAATTCTTTTTCTGTAAAGGGCCAAACAAATATGGGAATCTATGATATAGCATAAAGCCAACCACTCAAAAAACCAAACTCAGTATTGAGTCAGGACAGACTCACACAGATGCTACAGGACAAGATAGAACTGTCCCTGTGCATTTCCGGGAGTGTAACTGTTTATGGGAATAGAAAATCCCGTCTTTCTCCCTCAGAACTGCTGGTGGTTTTGATTTGCCAATCCTACAAATCACAGCCCAATGAGTAACCACAATGGCACTGGGGCTCTCCATTAAACACTACTAGACTAGAAATCATGGCCCACAAATACAATCATAGGAATTTAATGAATTACTGAGTATAAGTCAAAATTTTCAGCACATTTTAAATGCAGTTTTGGTGGCAAAATTAGGTGCCTCCGCTGATATTTGGGTCAGCTTATACTTGAGTATATACGGTAAGAGCTTTATATAGTTGTAGTTTAAAACATAAGTATCACTATTTTCTTCTCTCTGGATATCACTTAAATCCCTCTACAGTTAATGCTTATGGCAACCAGTTAAATTCTGGCCACCACTTCCATTCCATTTTCATTATTCTAATCAAGACATGCAGGCCCTACTCCCTTGCTGCTCCAACCCCCAAATCCATTCCATCCTGGAGGCAGAATAGTTTTCCTCAAAGTGAATCTCGGAACACACTCTGTCCTTCAGTCTCCAAAGAGTTTTTGCAAAAGACCTCACTGCCCAGTATGGCTTCCAAACGCCAGCCTTTAGGTCTCTCAACAAATGAGATTCCTTCTGTGCACAATATATTCTTTTGCATCAAGGCATTAACACTGTTCAGGAAATCATCCCTGATTCCTCAAACGGCCCTGCTATGTACCTCTGTAGGACTTCTGATATTTTAGCTTCCCATGTATTTATCTGTATTCCCTGAGAAACTATAAATTCGCTGAAAATAAGTGAGAACCTTCTCTTATATATGAACATTTCTATTTTCTCAATTTTGGTAATTTCTACTTGTATATAGACTTTAAATATAAGATATAGTTATATGTAATATGCTATTGATACAATCCTTCATAATATATGGTAGAGGGCTTCAAAGTGTTTCTGGGGAAATTCCATTACCTTTTAATCTAATTTTTACATAAATTTTTTGAAGCCCCTTACAGTAGATACCCAAAGGGACTGCCTACAGCACGCAAAACACTTTCTCTTGTTATTCAGTAGCACGGACTAAATTGTGAGGTTTTGTGTTCCTGTAAAAATTGACAACCTCAGAAACTCCAGGGAGTAGTTTAACTCTGCCCTATAAGGTTGTTCTAAGTCGGAATCAACTGAACGGCAGTGGATACATTTATCACTGATCTTCGGAGAAAAACTTCCCGTAAGCCTGCATTGTTACACTGCATTCAACTTCTATTTTATTAACTTAACTTTATGTACTATTTTCTATTATTTGTTTATATCTGTAATGAGAACTTTAAGCCTAATCGACTGAAGAAGTCAAATATATTGCATGTAACTCTGAAGTGTACATTCACATAACAAGGACTACTATTAAGCATATGAGAATGTTCTTTTACATTATTGATGAGCTTGCATTATTTCAAATGTTTTCATCAATGGAAACTATGTTTTGTTAAACAATGTTCAAATCCTGCTAATTCAAATATATATATATGGTCATGCTCTTTTGGTTAAGTTTGGGGTTAGGATGCTTTGTCAATCAGAACCTAAAAAGGGGTGGGAAATATAATTTTGGAACCAATTTAGAAAAGCTGGAAGTTTGTGAAATGTCAACTTGGCACACATATTCTCCACAATTTAGGCAAAGCAAGCTGATCTCTGCTCTTCAGTCTCATATCTATTCAATTTTTGTTTTCTCCAAATTGGGAAGAGAACAGAGATAGAGTGGGAAAGGGGAAGAAGGGTTTTTAGGGTTTTGTTTGTTTTTATAAACAGAACAGAGGAATAAGGAAGGCAGGTATGTAACATCTTCACATATGTCTCGAATAAGGTAAAAAGTTATAGAAGGCCAGGCTTTAAACCTTCCTCCCCCTTAAGTCCTACTTCTTCTCCTATCTTTATATGGAATTCAGATTTCCCAACTACGCAAGTGTCAAGAATAAACTAGAAATTGTGGGTAAATTAAACAAGAGGTTTTTATTCCCAGCCATATCCTGAGCCTGGAGACAGGTAAGCTACAATCATTTACCTGCCTGAAGTGCCAAGTCAGCCTCTCAAGCTGCTAGTCTCTTTAGGGACCTTCTTCTACTACCTGTGTGCAGCCTTTACCCGCAGTAAGACTGAGAACCCATGGCACATTCTCTTTCCTGCCAGTATGAAACACAGCCTCAACCGCAACTCATCAAAATTTAAGAGCATGTTAATGAAAGTTGTCTCCAATGTTCCCTTCTCACTGAATTTCAAAGTGCTCACTTTCTCTACAAGCTCCACACACTTGCTTTGGGGAGTGAAAAGGTCCTGAAAACACTCTTGATGGACTACAAGAGAAATCACGTTTCTGAAGAAATAATCACTATCTATTTTATATTTTAAATTAGCAGTATTGAGCTATAATTAACACATACAATTCAGTAGTTCAATCATACTAAGTAGTGTTATGCAATCATCACCACAATCAAATTTGGTATATTTTCTTCCTTCTTGCACCCATTGTCATTGACTACCCATTCCCAGGAACCTCCTCTTTCCTTGCTCCCAGATAAATATTAATCCAGTTACTGTCTTCATAAATCCACCCATCCTGACTTCTGTATACAGAAAAACACACAAACCATGGGCAAAAAAAACACACAAAAAAAGGATGCAGCAACAATGACCATATAAAACAGAGAAGGACTTCAAGCTGAAAAAGTAGAGGATATGAAAATTTTAGAATAAATTGAAACTGGCTCGGAAGGGAGACGTGACATTGCAGTCTAAGTTCAGATGCTAAAATCCACGTTATAATGCTCTTTGCCTGGTATTATTTGGCTTTCACATTCCTAGTCTAGGGATAGTGGGGACACATCAGGCAGAGACTCAGTAAATGGATTTGGGGCTTCTTCTAGCATCCATAGCTTTTGACAGACTGGCTGTTCAGAATTTGGGCACTGGTATCATCCCCTAATCCCTGAACTACATCTGGTTTTTAAATAGAGATAAGGTATGCAGCATAACTTGGGACACACGACAAACTCCACTCCTAGTTTTATATTGGAATTTGACTAATTGGCACATTTTGTCTTTCTAAGAGAGGTATAAATTGCTTATTGTTGCATCTTTTAAAATACAAAGCTATACATTTTTAGAGTATCCATTTGAAGTTAAAATATTAAAGACTGATACTTTTTTTCCTTCTAAAAAACAGTTCTGAGTAATCTCATCATTTTTAATTTTTAATTAACACTATTAAAAGACAACATCATGGTATCTGTGATAATTTAATACTCATATGAATTCTATTTTATGAAGCATAAAGCAATAGTCCTCTACTATTTTGGAAATTTTTATAAATGGTTCATGTTATTAGGCAAGGCTACTATCATAGTCATTATATTTTAGACACGCTACCTTTAATGTGGATTCTATTACTCATGATCTTTGTCCCACACAATAAGAAAAACAACATAAAATTTTATTAGAGATAGATACCTTTTTCTTCCTTAACTCCAAATTCCCATTATTTTTTATGTTAGTCAAATATTAGCATGAAAAGCAAGACTACTATTTTAGACCACAGTTAAAATGTAGAATGAAACAAATGCATGAATTTGATTACGAACAATTCCCAAATAAAATATGAGATAAGATTTTTCACTAACTTTTTGACTAAGCACCTCTACTGACTAACATGTTACCAGAGGACTCCCAATCTGCTCAGCCATTGGCATCCCCGAACTCCAAAGCTTTGTCACCAATAGGACTTAAAATGTGAATTTCTAGTAGATTTCTTATAAGGCTTCAAACAATAAGATTCCACTATGTCTATCCATCTGCTCCTTTTCATTTCCTTTATTTGGAAAACATATTATTTAAGAATAACTTAAAAGTAAGTAGGCTGCACTTTTAGTCTTTAATGGTGGGCAGTCTGCCCCCAAACCTGCACAAATAAAGCAGCGTCTGCCATCATCTATTCTTCACCATTAATGGTTTGACGTTTAAGAGATTTTACTGAGTCAAAGTAAAGGACAAGAACAAGCAAAATACACCAATATTAAAACCCGTTAGTTACAATGCAAATTCACAAACTTAGAGTTAGGGTTAGTAGACCACACACAAATTACAATACCTGAGATTTAGTGCATTCCTTTGAGCCAAAATGAAAGGAGAGCCATAAAGAAGGAAAGGAAAAGATGAACATTATCAGACATGCTATAGTATATCTGCCCAAACGAAGACATGGTAAACTTAGGTTACGGATGACTACATAGAATTGGCTATATGCATGTTTTCTACGTTCTTGGGCCATGCGTTAAAAATGTTCTTGTAATCATTTTTAATCACCATGAAGTATGATCATGCAATCCTTTAAACTATTCGCTCAGAGTCCCTCCTTGCTAGTCAATTTTATCCAAAGGGAAAGGTTTCTATTAACAATAAGGAATTAAACTTAAGGTTTATGAAGACTAACTGTTTTCACTGAATTCCCTTTTTACCATGTGGTGTAATGTACATACAAAATAAAGTCTGATTCTCGCTCTATTTTAAAATCACATATTTAGGTAAAATAATCCATATACACACACATGTAATTTAAAATCATTTCTCCAAGAAGAAAAGGATCAAATACATTTAATTATGACCATGTTGTTTCCAATGTTAATCCATAGTAAAATTAACTCCAACAGGTCACATATTAGTGAATTAGTACATGATTTATAGTAACAGGCTGAAATATTCCTCGTAATACTCTTCTACTTAAAAAGTACTTGCTGGGGAAAAAATAAATAAATAAAAATAAAAAGTACCTGCTAACCTGGTAAGACATTTTGAAAACAACTTTTAAAAGACCTTGTAATAATGACTCAAAAAAGCGAATTACCACTTTTTTAAACTCAGAATAGCAAGGGGAAGAAATAATTATGAAATGATTATCTTCACATATCTGTGACATATATAAATATAAAATTAAACCAATAAATGTTCACACAAAATTCTAAGTAATCCACACTTCCTCTTAGTAGTTAAACAACTCTGAAGCAGACAGGTTACTAACAATATTCATATTAGGCTACAATATTATATCACACATTATACTATTAATAGGTATGAAAATTTTAATGCTATTTCCTCCTAATATGCTGCTGTAACACTAAAAATATTACCCTCTTTTAGAGACAATGTTAATGGAAAACCTTTCAGAGTTTTTGTGAGTGTGTGTTTTCTGTAAATACCACATTGTCTCCCCAGCAGGCAAACAAAGCTCTTTGTGATGAGTAAAAAGTCACCCTTTCCAAATGGGATCAATAGAATGATTCAGCTAGGAATTTCATGTTAAATTAAAACCGTGCAAGGGTAGTGGGAGAAGGAAGTTGCTAGCTGGTCAGCAACGTGACATGAAATATACAAATACAAGGGGCTGTCTTAGAGTATATGGTGTGTAGATAGAAAATATATCATAGCTCTTAAAAGTTACAAATCAAATGAATCATTTTAATTCCACATACAAATTCCTATGCATCCTATATTGATAAATATTCTTTGGAAGAAATGTCTAGATAAGAAAAATAAGAAATAAGATGTAAAATAGATGTCAATTGTCTTTTGTTTTTTATCTGAAAATTAAAATCACATGCTTATCCATGTAATGGGATTCTATGAATTGATAAGCAATCCTTGATTTACTTATGGCATAGCCATAAACTCAAGCTACTTTCAGTTAAAAACACTGTCAAATATATTTATAATTACAGGTAGTCCCAAGTTGTGAACATTCAACTTACATACAACCTGTAGTTAAGAATTAACCTCAGAAAAGCCCATTATATTAAAAGATTGACATGTAGAAAATAGTAAACTGGTGTTACTTTGTGATACCGAAACAACAATATCATCATCATTACAATCACCACCAAGAAGTAATTATGACTCCAGAAGTATTTCTTTAATTTTTTTATAAGTAGAAAGGTACATTATATGCTGCATGCTATGATAAATATTTGCTTAATGGACAAGATAGAAACCCCTATCTCATTGCTCTAACTTACAAACAAATTCAATTTAATAAAAGATTTAGGAACAGAACTTGTTTGTAAAGTGGGGACTGCCTATATTTTGGGTTACCCATAAGAGGACACTTGTAAAGAGCATTTACGCATAAAAAATAAGGCTCTAAAAGAAACTTAATGAAGGTCTTGCACAAAGTGTATAATAAATGTATCCAGTTTCTTTAAAAATAAAAATCAGTTCAATTGTCAATGAAATAAATAACAACCAAGTGAGTTGCAACATTAAGAGTATCAGAACCTAATAGAAATACTTCAGAGGATTTTCACAGTGACTTAGATTTTAAAAGTGCTTTTCAAATTATTCTTATCTCACTTCAGTGCATTAAAAACAACCAAAAAGAATTATCAGACAATATGCCCATAGTGAAATAAAAACCTAACATGCAATTTTTACATACAAGCTCTTAATAAAAAACTGATATGATACCAAACATTTTAAGGGAATCAAACTTTAAAATAGGAACTCAAGAAAAGATGCTACATTTTCTATGCTTAACACTATGCTAATCCTCAAAGGTATTTTAAGAAACAAAAAAGGTAATGCCTTTCAGCATCTTCAAAGCTAAAAACTTTATCTTGTGTTTCTAGTAAAATCTGCTCTTTCAATAATTATTCATTAAAAATAGAAAATGTAAAATGCCTTTCTATGAAACTACCAGTAAAAACTAAAGGTGTAATTAGATATAAACTAAATATAAATAAAAATATTCTGCTTTGGAAACTTACCGTATGGTAGCCTCGAGGCAAAGGTGGCTTGCCCACAGGGTACGGATCCACAGTGTCAATGATAGTTTGTCTTTCACCTTTCTGGTTGATTTTCCTAAATCTCCTTCGAGACTGTCTATGAGAAGCTTGACGCTGAAAATATTCTTCATTTTCATCCATATAGTCCACCTAAAATTGGTCACCCCCCAAAAAACAAACAAACAAACAAACAAAAAACCCACCTTAATTTCTCTAAACACAACATGCCTTATAAAGATTAGGCACAGGGAGAAAACAAAGACTTTACAGATAGACTATATTCATTCTTTCTGCAAAGGCATCTGTAGTTAAATATCAAGGCAGACCTTAAGTGTGTTTGACTTCTCTGCCACTCTTTTTGACTAACTTTTCTTTTTATGAAAGGGCATTTTCAGTTCCACTTAGGACAATATGGGAAATTCTGAGTTTCCTGTAGTTTCAATGAGGGCAGTTTCAGTAGTCTTTGTACTGATTCAGTCACAGAAGATCTCCTAGGATAAGAATACATGGGAAAGGAACTGCCACATTGTCTTAACTGGAGTACAATTATTTGAAGTATGTAAGCACAGGGCGGGGCAGCAAATCCCAAATGACTCAAGCAGAGATTGGCTTTGGTAGATTACCTAAGTGTTTCTTGTCCTACTTTCATTCTATGACTTTAGTTTTTTTTCTTCTTTTTCTCTTATTTTAGGAAGGCTGATGAGTGAACTAACAATGGAAAGCAAGAGTAATGTAATCTTCGTTACATATATTTGAAGTGTGACTGCTCACAACATAGGGATGCTTGGACTCAAAAACTGTACTTACACTAGTTTCTGTAGTGCTGGCTAGTGTCAAATGCTCCAAGTATTTAAAAGATCAAAAATCCTTCAAAGAACTCCTAAAACTGAACTAGCGAAGGTGAAAATCTCCATCGGAGCTCTAGAATGTTTAGGATGATGGGAAGCCTTCTAGATCCACCAGCATTTTGACCAATCCTAAATCTTCACTTGCTTCCCTTCTACTTTCCCACTTCAGAGTAAATTTTTGTGAAATTTTACTAAGTATTTTCACTAACTCCAATGAGGAAGTTCTCTGTTAGAATTTCCTCTATGATATCATGGGGAAGAACCTTAAATCTTCTCTGTAAATACATCTGGGTTCCTTTATCAAATACTTCAGGTCATCTTTCAGAGTCACCAATATTAGGCAACTTTTACTTTACAAATGACATTTTTCAAGATGGGCTGGTAGATAATGAAAGTATCAACATCAATTGTCCTGGAAAATAATTTTTTCATCTATGATTTTTGAAAAGTAGTACTGTATATAGTATCCTGTTTTAAAATGATTTTTATACAGTAAACAAGCATGACAAGCCCTTTCAAAGTTTTAAAAACATAATTTTGTTGCTAATACCTTTTAACATTATTTGATTTGGAGATAGTCTGTTTTATACAGTTTTAAAATTACACCATTTAGTTAAAAGCGTAAGATGTTAACCAGCACACTAGCCCTCTATTTTTTCCCCAGTTTCTTAAGTGAATTTATGTTCATTGCTCCCTGAAGATTACTACTGTAGTTCATTTGATGTTAATCATTCATTTTATTCAACATTTGGAGAGCTAAAATCCTACAATTCAAAACTACTCCCACAATTTGAGTTAAATAGATCAAGTTACAGAGCTGAAACACAGAACACAGGCACTTGTCCATTTTTAAATGTCTTTTACATTTAATTAAATTGTGCAAATAATCATTGCATCGTTATTACAAATCCATAATAAGTCATAAAATACTTATATCTGATAGTATAAAATATAGTGCATTGTAAGTAGTTTTAGTAAAGTGCCTTTACTTTATAAAGTTGGAAATCTTTAGAGTATTCTTACCACAATCATTTCAGAAGGCTCTAAAACAATGCATTCACAGCCACGCCTAAAGCTTCCTGCAGAACGCTTGCCAAAGCTAAAAGAAAAACACAAAATTCAATGAGGATAAGCCCAGAAAGTACTCTAATGTAAATTTAAACTAACGCTCCATATAAATAAAAAAGAAAAAAAAGAAAAGAAAAGAAAAACACCTTTTAAAAGTGCACAACAGCAAAGGAGAAATTATCTTTAATCACTACTTGCAAAGAATGACAAGAATTCAAGTTCTTACATTCTAGTTGTATATTTTCAAGAAAATTCTAACAATGTTTTCATATTAATAACCTAAGTATAGAAAAATAAGAATGAATGTGTTTTGTTTTCTGTAATTTTTAAGCATTACCAGTTAAGTATGGTTTTAGAATATCCCACGTAGAGATGGGAATTTTACCAACGGCAAACTATAAAATATCCAATAAATATAATTCTTATTTATAACACAGGTTGATCAGGTTCAACACTTCTTTCTCCTAAACAGTGTGTATGCACTTGTGAAAGTTTCAGAGAGACTACATCTCCCTCTATGCCATGATAGTACACTCAGTATTATATCAGGAGCCAGCAAATCAACTTGACATCATTCTGATATTCTAAATTTCCTTCATCTATAAAATTACCAGGTTAACCCAGGTCATCAGTTACATCTTTTCTTGTTCCAAAATTCCATGTTTTTATGTTACAGCTCTGAAAAATTCTTTTTGAAATGCTCATAAAGACTTCATCTTCATCCATGTATACTAACACAAACATTTTTAAAGCAGAAACATTTTGCCAAATTTCATTTTTGTTTTCCATGGTTTTTTATGTTAACTGAAATGATCTAAAATTTCAAATACACTAATGTCTCATTTAATGTTCATTCAAGCAACCCAACTGCACACACACCCAGAGAAGTAGACACTTAGGTGTCTGAGTACCAAGCTGGACCTTCATCTGGACATCAGAGCTCTACTTCTGCCTGGCTGCTGCACGTACCCCAAAAGTCACCTGATCTGTGGTGTTGGAGACCAAGCTTAAACTCCCAACCCTGGTACCCACTCAACTCCCACATCTCAGTAAATTTAGTCCCTGTGTTTTTCCCTGTGTGGTCCAGTTGAGCACCTGGATACTCTTGGTCCCTTCAGTCATCCCCCCTCCGCCCAGGTAGGTTATTACAGATCTCCCTGCAGATGGTTTAAAAACAGTGGTTCTCAACCTTCCCAATGCCGTGACCCTTTAATACAGTTCCTCATGTTGTGGTGACCCCCCAACCATAAAGTTATTTTCCTTGCTACTTCATCACTGTAATTTTTCTACTGACTGTTATGAATTGGGTGACCCCTGTGAAAGGGTTGTTCAACCACCAAAGGGGTTGTGACCCACAGGTTGAGAACCTCAGGCTTAAAAGAAAAGGCAAAATGTCAGGTTGAACCAGAGTAACCACAGTAGGAGCTGTTCAACAACCCACATGTTCCTGGGAGCCCCATGCCTCTCAGACAGAAGTGTTCATACAACATGCAAGTCACATGAAGTCCTATTTCACAGAACTTATCTTGGATGTTAAGCTATAGCTATCTATATTCTTTTTTAGTTAACAATTAAATATCACAAAATTTACATAAATGGCTCAGCATAAAAAAATGGTTTATGCTTCCTGAATCTACCTAGCTACAATTAAGCTTACACTTAGTGATTTAATGATACACTACAAAATTTTAAAAAAATCTTAATTTGTTAACAGAATCCAAGGCGAGTCTCATACACATTATATTTTAAGGTTTATTACTAAATATATATTAGAAAGCTAGAGAAAATCATGACTGTGACTCCAGCTTTATTCTATTTTATTTAAGAACAAAAAACTTTATGAACACAATATTTTTTCTTTTCATAAGTGTAATATAGTCAAAACATGCAATCCCTACAATGTTCATATAACACTTGAAAAGGTATAGAGTTGGAATTCAGTTACTCACAAATTTTAGCAACAAACAGATAAAGGCTACACAAATACATTATACAGTCATCATTTATTTTATGCTCACTTCTTAGATCATTATTTCAGAATTAAGAGTCTAACTCCTCTTATCAGTTAAGTCAACAGAATTTTATGAGCAGGAAAATAACACTTAAGTTGCACGAAATGTTTACGAAGGTATAAAAAGTATCTCCTCTTGGATCTTTGGGGAAGTGAGTTACCCCAGAATATAAAACAGTTTGCTTTGCAGCCTCCCTGACAAAAGACTCAGTCTCCAACAACTGAGAGAAATGTGAGCAGGAGAAACAGCAGGCTCTCCATCAGATGAATTTGCTAAATATGCTCACAGGGTCCAGTAGGTACGCACACAGAAGAAACACAAAGAAGATAGAATAAACTGTTGTCTTTATCCCCAAATTAGCATTTTTCAAACATGACCAGGTACTCAGAATGAATGATATTATTAGTAATTAAATCTTCAATATCTTTGATTGAGTTCGATTCAAGAAAATTATGAGGACAAAAATTTGTTTTCAACAGTTTTTAAAAATTCAGTTCCACAAAATGTGTAGAAAATTTTAGATGGAGAAGTATAGGAAATAACCCCCACCCGCCGCCCATGGTATTAAGATAAATTCAGATGAGGCAGTGTTTCTATCCATTATGCATGGGGTCACTGGAAGTTGGGTGTTCATTCACTAGCAGCTAACAATAACAATAATCTTTAGTTAAAACTTAGGTATAAAAACTAGAAGACTTTGAGGACATTATCATAGTAAATTGTTAATACAACAAACAATAAGGCACATCTCAAAACAATGTACAACAGTTAGAGAGAATCAAAATCAAAACAAAAAATTACATCTTGTTTTTCAAAAGAGGTAAATCAACTGCTAGAATACTGTCACAGAAAATTTTCTGTGGGGAAAATGCAACTGAAAATGTTTCCAACAACAACAAAAAAAACCCCACCTAGAAATATTAAGGAAACCTGAATAGCTTTCGGAAAGACCAGAGGCACAAATTGAAATGACATTTCATTCAGTCTAGGAATCTCATGTAAATTTCTAAAATAATCATTCATGAAGATTTAAAATTAAACAGATTGGTTCAATTAAAACCCAGTACTGAGAAAAGGGAAAAGAGGAAAGAACTAGGAGGCAAAGGACATTTATAGAGGTCTAAATACAGGCATAGGCATGTACATATGTAAATCTGTAGACAATTGGACATCCCCTTACAGAAGTGTCACAAAGGACAAGACAGTCAGGGGGCAGTATATCACCACAGAAATATACAACTTTCCTCTAGTTCCTTAATGCTTCCTCTCTATCACCCCCCCGCCCCACTATCATGACCCCAATTTCACCTTAAAAATCCACCTAGACCAGAGCATGTACAGTGGTATAGATAAGAGCTTGAAATACAGGGAATCCAGCCCAGATAAACCCCTCAAGACCAGTAATGAGAGTAGCGATACCAGGAGGGTAAGGGGAAAGTGGGGGGAGAATGTGGAGCCAATCACAATGATCTACATATAATTCCCTCCCAGAGGGAGGAAGAACAGAAAAGTGGGTGAAGGGATATATTGGTCAATGTAAGACATGAGAAAATAATAATAATTTATATCTTATCAAAGTTTCATGATGAAGGGAGGGTGGAGGTTGGAGGGGGTAAAAAAGAGCTAATACCAAGGGCTCAAGTAGAAAGAAAATGTTTTGAAAATGATGATCATATGTACAAATGTGCTTGACACAATGGATGGATGGAGTGTGATAAGAGCTGTATAAGCCCCCAAATAAAATAAAACAAAGCAAAACAACAACAAAAAATAGTATTTAGAATATATTTTTCTTTAAAACACAAATAAAGTTAAATTTAAAAAAACTAGTGCTATGACAAACATTATTATTACATGTAGGTGTATAAAATATTTCTTTTAAATGCTCATTGGATACATACTACAGAATAACCATTATTAATATGCAGTTTTGTAATCAAATAGAGCTTAAATACTCATTATATACAATCAATTTTAACCTGAACTATCTTAAATTCTAATGTAAATAAGTATATAAATAGTGGTAATTCAAATACCATGAGTTAAAAAGTCATAATTTTTCCTACAATTGAACCTTAAAACCAAAATGGATTTATTGAAACATCAGCTGCAAAGAAAACCTTGTAAAACCATCTACTATGGGGTGTGTTGGGATTGTCACCATCCGTGTCACACCTTAAATTATGCCACACTCATATTGGCGACATCAGATGGCCTCAAACATTGTAATTTAGAAAAAGGGATCTCCTGGTGATGCTACCCATCATCTGTGTGTCTATCTCTAGCAGTGTGCTTGTTGCTATGATCCTGGAAAATATGCCGTTGGTGTTTCAAATGCTAGCAGGTTCACCCATGGCGTACGAGTTTCAACAAAACTTTCACACTAAGACTACCTAGGAAGGAGGAGCTGGGAGTCCGCTCTTCAGTAAATGAGCCAGTGAAACCTTTTGAACAGTAGTAGAACACTGCCAGGCAAAATACTAGACGTGAGCTCCTCAGGGTGCAAGGCATGCAAATGACAACTGGGGAAGGGCTGCTTCTTCAAGGCAGGGTTTACTTCAAGGATGTGGATGAAGTACAACTTTTAGGGTCATCATTTGCTGAAGGGGCATGGCTACAAAGGAAAGAGAACTGCTGCAATAATACACAACGATTAATATGCTGAAGTCATTAGTGAGTTCAAATGGCCTGTTATTGGCCCTTTGAATCAGACAATTAGATAGCCCTGTATGCTCAGTACTGACAAATTAAAAAGGAATGGCATTTCATTCATTGTCAAAAAGAACATGTAAATGTAAAGATCTAATCTGAGCACAGTGCTGTCAATGATAGAATAATATCCATATGCACACAAGGCAAGCAGCTAATAAAACCATTATTAAAATTCACAGACCAATCGCTAATGCTATAGATGAGGAAATTCTAAGATTTTTGCTTCTGTAGTCTGAAATTGACCAAACATGTATCCAGCTGAAATGCACTAATAGTTAGTGCTGACAGGAAGTCAGTACATGTGGACACTGGCAAATGCAATACATGGGAATGAAACCGATCATATTGTGAGAGTAGGCAATGCAGAAGAGCTCAATATCGGCAGCCAAAACAAGTTCAGGGGCTACTCTAGAACAGACCATCCATCGTTCCTTTGCATGTTAAATTTGAACCCACAGAAAATAAAAACAAGCCCAGGGGAACCAAAGTACAAGCTTCAGCATATCCGCGCTTGAATTTAGAGACTATCTCGAGAATAGATTTGACACAGCAACACGAATGAAGGCAAAGCAGAAGAGTCTAGGTGAAATCTAGGACAATGTGCATAAAGAAATCAAAGGTCATTAAAGAGACAAAAGAGAAAATGAAAGCTAGAAAACACTCTAAAAACTTGCTCTAGAGAAGTTACAGTGAAAAGCAGAAATGATAAAGTCAAAGAGCTGAGCAGAGTATTTCAAAGGGTGGTTCAAGAAGGCAGAGTTAAAAAAAAATCACATAAACCAATAACTAACATCAGGATAAATAAAACAAGATGGACTTGTCAAAGATTTCAATATACCTGGATCCACAATCAGCAACCAAAGAAGCAACACTCAAAAGACAAAACAACATATTACATGGCTGTACAAGTGTTAAAAGGCTAAGATGTAATTTTGAAGACAAACCCAAAGCATGTATGTGTGCACTGGAAAGTGGATAAGGAAGACCGAAAAATAATCGTTGCATTTGAATAATGGTGTTTGGATAAGAATAATGAATATACCATGAATTTCTAGAAGAACGAATAAATCTTCCTTGAAAGAAATACATGCTGCAGAATGCTTAGAAGCTAGGACGGCAAAATTTCATCTGACAGACTTTGGACACCTTACGAGACCTGCAGAAGGACATCAAGCTTAGTAAAGAAGGTGCCCAGCAAAAAATGAGGAAGATAGTGAACGAGATGGATTGACACAATGGCTGCAAAAATGGGCTCAAACAGGAATGACTGGGATGATGGCTCAGGACTGGGGAGTGTTCACTTCTACTGTACACAGGGTCATAATGAGTCAGAACAAACTGGACAGTGCCTAACAACTAATGTGACCCTGGTCACCCAACTCTCTCTGAGCACTGCCCCTAGCATTTAAGTCTCATCTCACTGATAAAAGACACTAAGCCCCATGGGCTAAGTAAGATGTCCAAGGTCACAATCAGACTTTTATGTTGCAGGAATCTTGCTCTCATCTACAGTCATTTTCTAGATTTAATAACATGAATTCTAATCTTTGGGAAATTAATCTCAGGAATATTAGAAAATCACATCACATTCCCCCCACAAAGCACCCACCCAAAGACAAGTACAAAAAAGCTCTGTACAGGGGAGGACTTTCAAGGGGTTGACTAGGCTCACTCAGTGGGTAATTAAGTAAAAAGTGCTTATCGTTTGTGGCAATTCCAAAGGCAATTCAAATTCAGCAAAAATACAAATGGCTATCTGGAGTTTTAGGGTTACCCTTGACTACTCACAGGCTTTGAATGCCAAAGCTATAAAGATCAAGTCTCTTTAGGCACTGTACCCAAACATCTGTGCTTCTTTTACAATGACACTCACAATATCACATACCAAAAAATTTTAAAGATATTTCTAAAGTTTAACCCCCCTTTGCTTAATACAGCTTATGAAATAAACTTAAGTCCAATTATGTTTACATGTACAATATGGCATGACTTTATAGTGCCAAATATATGCAGATATAAATTTAGCAAAATTAGCCTTCTGCATAATGTAAGATGGAGAAAAATGTTAATGGTCTGCTAAACCTTCCCTCAAGTTCATGAGTCATAACTAGAAAGTAGAAATCCTGAAAATAGAATACGTTACCCAGTTCTCACACAGGCCCATAGGTAATGAGGCACTGGTCAAGGTACTTACTCTGGTATGGCCAGCCTGTCTGTGAGCATATCTCCCATCCACCCCAGAGTAGAGATAGTCAAAAGTAGCCTCTATCAGTGTGATTTTTTTTTCTTTGCTTTTTTCAGGACAGGCAGTTGCTGAACACAGAAGCCTCTTCTTTCAGGGTCCCAAATCCTGACCCTTGTGTGGGCCTCTACATTCTTGCCTTAGGTCTGAACCACTGGATGGAATGTCCTTTCTCTGTATTTGTATGTAAATGTACTCCTGTCAAGCTACACCCACCCAGGAAAAAAACTACAGTCAAGCTGAAATGAATCTGGTATGCAACCTTATTTTACAAAAATATTTAAAATTAAATACTGAGAGATCAAGTTTTCATACTTCATTTACAATAAAGGATAGGCAATTACTAAACTTTCTTTTTCTCTATTTGAAATCAAAGTGATGGGTGCTTCTGAACCATTATCAATTTATTTACTTAGGCCTTACACAAACATTCAGATAACATTGTCTTTTGAGAGAAGGAACTTTAAGTAAAAAGGGACATAAACACACACACGCGCGCGCGCACATGGCCTTCAAAAAGTTCATGAAAAAAATTTCATTACCTTATTTTTCATTCCATTCTTCCATGATCATTTGAAGTGCTCTTGTACAGAATCTACCAAGTAGCTGCCAATGCTCTGAATTCTACTCTCAAAATTCAGTCAAATATGCAAGAATTAATTTTCATAAGAGTATAAAAGCAAGTGGAATGTAAGACTTACCATAAAAAATACATTTAACCTTTTAAAATACTTTGCCTTCACATACTCTTTGGGATTTAACAAAAAATAAAAACCATTTGAAACACAAAAACAGACATTCAAAGTGTACATATAAACTGTAAGTGTACACACATTATACATTTTTCTAAAATAAAGATCTTAACAGACTCATATTTCAGAAGCACATGAAAAACAACATCCAACACTTTCTAAATGCCCTATAGAGTTCATTTAGGGCAGTCTCTCAATCGTCAACCTGCACAAATTAACAGAGGTTCCCTCAGTCTGCACTGACTCTCAACATACATTCTTTGCTTATAAAAACAGACCGCGAGGGGGTCTATTACAGGAGAAGGTCGCATAGCTGTGTTTTCCCCTTTTATTCCTCCGTGGCTTTCCTGGTTAACTTCAGTTGAAGGCATCACAGGAGAACTGAACATTTGATATATATGCTATTAAAATGTTAATTCCTTTAAAAAAGGAGCCTAACCTGCACTTTCTTCCATATTTTTGAAAGCACCGGTAACAGCAACAATGCTGTCACTTTTACAGGAGGTCTTTTCTCTGCAGCACTGAGCATTCCCCCATCCCCCTGAGAGTATCTTCTCTCAGCGAGTCCATGGGCTGGGAGCCAACACTGCTACTGTAGGCTAATTTCCTGCTTTGATGACCCACCCACTTTTCCGGGCTGCAGCTATGTGTTAAGCATGGTGTATGGGCACTGTTTGCGCATACCAGCCGCATGACCTCAGCGAGGCCTGACAGAGCTGTTTAACAATTTCTATTAATTCGCTATCTTGTAAGTCTAGGGCAAGTAGGGAAACCTGCAATGTCTGCTCTCCTATGAGTCTTCAAGGTCAAATGTTTAAATGTGCTCCGCGATGCAGTTTTGTAATGAAAATTTACTCAAGGGTACTGCAAACCAGATGCCCTCCAAAGGGTTGCTGAGTTTTATACTTGGCCGGAGTGATGTATTAGCATGGAAAAAGCTAGCATATGTGAGGATTTAAATTAAAACAGCGTGGGAAAAGGTGAAAGGGGCTGCTTTCCCTCTTGGCTCTTCCCCTCCAGAGAAAGTAAGTGGCTCTTACCTCAGCTGTTTGGGGAAGACGAGAGCAAGTAGTTTTTCTCACATCACCATTCAAAACAGCAAAGGACACTGGGGGTGATGACTACACTTCGGAAGTGCACCGATGTCCTCGTGACCCAACGGCTAGGACACAGCTCAGCGAGATTGACCTACTGCAATCAATCTACACAATGCCACAAACAGGTCTCTGCTGATCACAGTGCTTTTGTACACAGATGTCAGCTGATCAGTTTGTGTAAAAATTATGGCCCATAACAGCTTTTCCCTTCAGCAGGTAGACACACGCTTCATCCAAAATGCCTTTATTAAATGTGTACCAGGACATCTGTGCAAAGTCGGCCAGGCACAGGCTGATACAAGCAAGTAAAGTTAATGCTAGTAAACTAGGTAATAAGTGACCTAACTTTTATGAAGTTCATTAAAAGGGTCAAATAAACAGTTATTTAGAAAAACCAAACAGGCTTATATAATTTAAGAGTGAGAAAAATGGCAGATGGATTAATATCAGTTTCAAACTGGTCGCAAATCAGTCTGACCTAAATTGAACCTAAACTGATCAAGAATCAAGTCACCAAACTCCTAAAATTCTGACATACACCATAAAAGCTATTGAAATGCAGACATGTCTTTGTGGGACAGAAGCTGACCAGAAATGCTGGTCACTTAAATAACTTTGCATGCTAGTTCTTAGACGTTATAAAAATATACAAGCTTATTTCTAAGAAAGGAAAATATAACCGACAATTATAATAAATATACGTAATCCCTAACAAAGACAGCAAGTAATGAAATGTTGATTTATGTAATTCATCTGAACAAAAATAAGGCATTTTATAAGAGCCACATTTATCTTGTTACATAGTTGTGATACTAACAACTTTCACCTCTGTTTCAGCCCTTCCCTTGTAAACTCAGATGATAAAAACCTGGTATTTATTTATTTTTAATCGTTTTATTAGGGGCTTATACAACTCATCACAATCCATACATACATCAATTGTGTAAAGCACATTTGTACATTCTTTGCCCTCATCATTCTCAGAACATTTCCTCTCCACCTAATCCCTGGCATCAGCTCATTCCCCGCCCCCATGAACCCTTGATAATTTATAAATTATTATTTTGTCATATCTTGCCCTTTCCGACGTCTCCCTTCACCTACTTCTCTGTTGTCTGTCCCCCAGGGAGGAGGTCACATGTAGATCCTTGTAATCCTTCCGACCCACCCTCCCTCCACCCTCCCAGTATCCCCACTCACATCACTGGTCCTGAAAGGACCGTCCACCCTAGATCCCCTCTGTTTTCAGTTCCTATCTGTACCAGTGTACATCCTCTGGTCTGACCATATTTGTAAGGTAGAATTGGGATGATAGTGGGGTAGGAGGAAGCATTTAGGAACTAGAGGAAAGTTGTATGTTTCATCGTTGCTAAAACCTGGTATTTATTATCAAATAAAATAACACAAAATATGAGCAGGCTTCCCAAAGTTCATAGAATAAGAATGGAGGAATAAGTCTAATGGAAGATGTACATGACCTGTCCATCTTAAAACAATAACAAGTTATAGATGATTTAATAAGTGTGTAATATATATATTATGTTCATAGATTGGTAGACTATATTGTGAAAATGGCAATACATCCCATAATGTTCTACACATATTGCAATTGAAATGAAAACTTACCAGGCATTGGTGACAAAATTAATAAGCAGATTTTAAAATTTATATTGGAACCTAAAGGACATTGGAGTTAAAATAATCTGACAAATAAAAAAGTTGGAAAATTTAAGATACATGATTTCAGAAGTTAATATAAAGCTATATAAATGAAGACATTGTGATATTAATATAAAAATAAACAGAGAGGTCTCTAAAACATAAGTCTGATTCCAGAAGCAGACCTTAACAAACATGATCAACTGCTTTTTAACAAATATTCCAAAGTGATTAAGTAGATAAAAAATAGTTTTTCAACAAATGATCTTGAATCAATTGCATACCGGAGAGAAAAGATACAAACCTCAATGCTTATCGCCTATCATTTAGAAAATTTAACTCAAAATTGTATTCAGACCTAAATAAAAGAACTAAAATCACTAAACCTTGTAGAAAAACATGAGAAAAGCCTAAGATACCACGCCTCAGTACCTGACATAGCAATGAAAATACTAGTTAAGCCCTAATGATGGCATGCCAGAGCCAGGGCGAATGGTTCTCATGTGGCTGGTTTCAGTCTTACTGAACTGGATGCAGCAGCAAGATGAATCTTCTCAGAATCTTGTTCTGCTACCGATCTACAACTTCAATGGTTACATTTCATTCCCCAGTCATCTGAGCTCAGCTTCTCATTCAGCAAAGCTGACTTATCATGTGCCTGGCATGCTTTGAAAAGGAGAGTCTCAGATACAACTTAGCAGTAGAGAACAAAATGGCTGGGGCCTGGGATTCATGTTTTACTCATCCTACAGCTGGGGGGCGGGGGGGGTATTCCCTGGGGGGTATAAACCATTACCACACTCAGCAGCTAACCGAACTTTGGAGGCTGAGTCTACCAGAGGTGTCTTAGAAGAAAGGTTTGGCCATCTCCTTGTGAAACATCAGTCGGTGAAAATTCAATGGTGTCCAAGTCTACTCTGACACACATGACGTTGACATGAGCAGGAATTCACTTAATGGCAACTGAGTTTTTCCTTCTTTTTAAAAAACAATTAGCCAGGTTCAAAAACCTCTAACTTTAGTCAGTACCATTCACAGCCTTTTAACAATCCTTACAAACTCTACGCCAGACTCTAAAAACCTTATGAACAAGCACATTCTAAAATAACATTAAAATTCATACTTCTTGGGCTTGAGTGGTTACCAGGTAGACATTTTCTCATATATTTAAAGGGTTGTGATTACGTTATAAAATAATCATATGAAATATACTAACACAATGGTGATTCCACATACAAAATTAACTACACATAGAGAACTTTTTAAAAGTTCATTTAAATGCAACAATAGTTATAAAACCTGGAATATCCTACTCACAGAAAATGCTTCTGTGTTCCAAAATTACCTAATTAAAAATTCAAGATCAAATAACAAAGTAGTACAGGGAAATAGTATCAAGACTCTAAATAGTAACTAGTGTTTTAGACTGTATTTATCATCATAGTAGCAGAAGACGGAAGTAGTAAACTGTGTGACCGAGACACACACACACACAATATTGATAAAATGGAATAGTCTCAGTAACTATGGGTCTACCTATTTGAAAAACAATTTAGCATGAATAATTAATAATAATTTTCTAAATTCAACTTAAATAATATCATAGGAGTGTGTTTACTAGATTAAAACCACATATTTGTAATTTTTTAATTCTCTAAAAGCATTTACCTAAAAAATAAAAAGTACCTTTACAAGTGAATATTTAGTAGTTTAAAGATATAAAACATGAATGTAGTAGGCCATCAATAAAAGGTAAAATAAAAATTTTCCTGACATTTCAGACTTGTAAAACAAGACATCTTTACATAAAGGTGTTCCTAAGAAAATTCTGTTATTTTACTAGGTTGTACATGTAATTATCTAAACATTCAATATCAGCAATAACAGTTTACATGTAATTGCAAAAAAAAATGTATCACCTATACAATCATAAACATGTATATAAGAATTGTATAAATACATATTTTAAATATTTGAGCATACAGTTTAATAATAAACATTATGCAGATACGTTTAAATCCCACCACACATTTAAGTAAATTCTAGGATAAAAATAAGCAACAATTTGTAGGTCTAAGCAATTACTTCACTTTCTTTCAACTATTAAGTATTCTTGTAGTACTTTTATACAATGTAACATAAAACAAAGGAAAAAAGCTCCCTTGATTTCAGTCATAGTGATCCTGTAGGACAGAGAAGAACTGTCCCACAGGGTTCCCAACGCTGTAATCTTTACAAAAATAGACTGCCTCATCTCTCTCCCAAAGAGCAACTGGTGGGTGGAATCACTGACCTTTCCATCAGCAGCCAGGTGCTTTAACCACTAAACCACCAGGGTGGTGTACAAAAGTATATTTGATACATGATACCAAATAAAGTAATTTTCTACGACAATTGATTCTGCTGTCTTTAAAACATAAAGTTTAATTCATGGTAGCATAAAATAGAGGATCTCTAAACTGAGATTCCTTAAAACATTCTTACTTTAATCAAATCCAATTTTACTGACTATAATTTGTTTCATATATCGATTTCTCGTTTAACAATACCCTCTTGTTATGTTCTTGAATGTTCCCAATTTTGAGAGTATGTGGCTGTAACCATAAAGTGAGTTGCTATGCGTTTTAAGACATACCTTGAATTTAGACAGTGAAAAAAACAATCCACACATCTTTTTACCTCTTCCCCCCAAGAGTGAGTTGCTCTGCACTTAGATGTGGATAAACAACTCAAATATTTACAGAGAAAATCAATGCTGTATTCCTGGCACAAGTGTTAGTTTAAAACCTTTTTGAAACACCATTTATATTCCTGCAACAGAAATCACAACATGGCTGCAAATAAAGACTTATAAGATGAGCTATCACACACTAATTTATACTAAGGATCAAAAGTGATAAATCCCCTGACAAAAGACTTCAAGCACTAGGTGACCTGAGCTATCATACCAACTACACAAATACATTAGGCTCTTTTTCTTTCAGGCTACTTACTTTGTTAAGACACTACAAATGCCAGTATTTCAAAGCCCAGGAAGCTCGCATTATATGTGCAGCAAGCACATCTGTGGAGTTGTGGTTATAGCAACCAAATTCCCAACTTGATCCAGCAATTGAACTCCCTCTCTGGAGGACACTTTCACTCTGCGTATCAGATATCAAACTTGAGTATGTTTTAAATGGGGTGAAGTGGTCTAAACACTGCTAACAATCATGTAACCTTTCTAGGATGAAGACTTTATACTGAAGCAGAGAGGACAACTATTACTCAAAGGGGAAATGTTTTAGTGCATCCCATTGTGTTGATTTTACATCATTCACTACACTCCTTTAATTTAGAAATATGGCTTATTCCAAATCAAACACAGTACATATTTGCACCAAGATCAACCAAGCACTCTCTTCAATCTCATCAACTCTACTCAAACCGAGCAGGTATTTGTTTCATAATTTTGCCGTTTCAAACGTGCTCCCAGTATTTCCCTAGTTTCTCTAATATATGCTTTTGCTTATGTGCAACATGGGAATTCAGGGTTTGAGTCAGCTTTAAGTAGGACAAGCAGGAATTACAGATGATGTAAGACCTCAAGGAGTGCCACAAGAGGAAGAGTATCAATATAGGGATGAAGAGAATGATCTGGCAAAGAAAGTCAATTAAAACAAATAAAAGGGATGTGAGGGACAAATGCACATTAACAGTAGTAGGAACGATCACCAGCTACTCCACGGGAGTAAGGTGAGGTTTTCTATTCCCGTATACAATTGCAGCCTTGGAAACCCACAGGGGAAATTCTACAGGGTTGCTATGAGTCCGTTACCATTTTGATGGCAGTGAGTTTAGGGGGTCTGTTTGTTTGTTTGTAATAGAGTGTATTAGTCTGGGTACATTAGAGAAACAAATCTACAGAAACTCATATTTATAAGAGAGTTTTATATAAAGGTTAAGTGTGCACCAAGAAAACATCCCAACCCAGTGCTGCCCAAGCCCACAAGTCCAACATTAACCCATGAACCCATATGTCCAATACCAATCCACAAAGTCCTCCTCTATCTCACAAAACAGACGCAATGATGCTGACTGCAGGAGGAAAGCCAAGTCAGTGAATGCGTAAGCATCTCAGCACTGGCAGGGGTCTCCACACGGCTGCTCCAGCACCCAGGGCTGCATCTGGGTAGGTCCATGCGGCTTCTCCTTGGGGATATCTTGCAGGAAGTCAGCCTTGCAAGCTGAAGCAGGGAAGTGGCTAAGGCAGCTGCACCCTGGTCCGACCATCACAAAGCAAGAGACCCGAGAACTAGAAAGGCGAGGCTCACCGAGCCATTTATCCCTCCGCCTTTCAATAACCCCGTGTGTGTTTATCGGCCAGACTGGCACAATAAACTAACTAGCCCATAGAGACTGCTTACACTCATATCAATTCTCCCGTTTTTCTTTAGAAGTTTCTACAACTGCTACCAAGTCATTTCTGACTCATAGGGAGCCTATATGATACAGTAGAACTGCCTCTGTGGCTATCTGTAAGACTGTAAGTCTTTACAGGAGAAGAAAGCCACATTTCTCCTGCTGGAGAGTTAGAACTGCTGATTTTACCATTAGCAGCCCAACACAAAAACCACTACACCACCAGACCTCCTTCAGAATGTTATTTCTGTATTATTTTTATGGGGGCATGCTACATCCTGAAATAAAAATTTTCATGTCCTAGGCTTCTGTGTGGCTTGAGGTGATCAAATGACTACCCTCTGGACAAGGCAATATAAATAGCCATGTTGCTTTCAGGAATCTGAGTTCGGTGGGAAAGTTAGCATTTTGATTTTATTCTTATCTTTCTGCTTCTAGCTTCCAATGACTGTGGACACGAAATCTGGGACTTGGCAGCCACCTTGTTCCATGAAACTAACACTGAATATGAAAGCTGTGTTGAAGGCATGTGTTAACACAGTGAACCAGAAGTTTGAAACCTTGTCATACTATGGAGTCATACCACTCTAGACCCTCTACATGAGAGAGAAATTAGTTCCTGCCATGCTCATGCTAGGAACCCTGGTGGAGGTGGTGTGGTTACGAGTTGGATTGCCAACAGCAAGGTCAGTAGTTCAAAGCCACCAGCTGCTCCTTAGGAGCTACTCTCACAAAGAATTAGTCTTGGCTGCATAACCCCACTCAAGGGGAACGAACAATAGCACTGTAGGTGAACGGATACACTAGATGGTGTAAGATATGACAAAAACAAAATAAGAATACATAATATAAGGGTTCCTGAGGGGTAGGGTGGGGGACGGGATAAAAGGGAGCTGATATCAAAGAGTTCAAAAAGAAGGAAAATGTTTTGAAACTGATGGTGGCAGCAACTATAATTATGCTTGATCTAACTGAATTATGTACTGTTATAATATCTGTAAGAGCTCCCAATAAAATGTCTTTGTTTTTTCAATGGTGAAGGCAAAGGAAGATACTGGGAAGAGCATTAGAATTCAGAAAACAGGATTGCTTTGAGATGGCAGAGGTGGAAGAAGCCTGCAACGGCTGCAGAGCCAGGAGGGTGTGCAGATGATCGTGGCCAACACAGAAGGCACTCCCACCAAGAGCCCCACTGGCGGTCCCACCACCACACAGTATTCCAACCTCGTGCACAGCTTCATGTGGAGGGCAAGGAGCACTGAGCGAGAAACTGACCCCCACAATGACCTCACTTTCCTTCGGATTTGTCCCAAGAAAAATGACATTATGGTTACACCAGATCAAAAAAAAAAAGAATCTCTTGGAAACTTGCAGGGGCAGTTTCATCCTGGCCTACAGGGTTGTTATGAGTCAGCTTTGACTTCTTGGTGGTGAGTTTGGTTTGTGCTTATGCTATTGTTTCATGCACCCCAAACTATCTGTAAATAATACAGGCCAGCACAGACGTATCAAACCAGATACACTCTGCCGTTTTAGTCCTCTCTTCGACACATCTGGACAGATCAACTGGTACCATCTAACTCCGCATGAGCTTCCACCAGACTCCTGTGTGCATTATTTTGTAACTTTTTCTATTCCCTGATGCTTCTCCCCCATGTTAACCTGAGACTAAATAACTTGCAGTTAACTAAAAACATTTATTTCTAAATGGGAATATGTTGCTTTATCAGTCTTTAAATTCTTAATGGATTTTTTTAGATCGAGTTAAAACTATAATCTTGAACCAATATGAATCAACAAGGGTTCATTAAGTGTCTGCCGTGTGTTAGGCAAGAAGGAGAAGCACTGGTGAATAAGACAGCTCATGCCCTTGAAAATCTCACAGTGCAGCACAAATATGGAATGATCCCGACAGGAATACAAGGGGTACACTTCCCACAGAGTACACTGAAATGTTTTCACAGGTGTTAAGAGACGGGGGCAGGAATGAATGTGACAGCAACAGACATGAGTCCCAGGCAAAAACCACCCAGGACAAAGTATGCTCTGGCCACAGCAATCAGTTTAATGTAACTGGGGAGGGTGTAGTAACACAGGTTGGAGAAGGAGTCTGAAGTGCCCTCTCCACAGCACAAAGCATCTGCACTTTATCTGTTTCGTTGTTGGAAGTCATTTAAATTAATTATGCAAAGGATCAACACGAAGCATTCTGTGCAAGGATGATTATGGTGACACTACGGAAGAAGGACTAAGGGAATGTGGGGAGCTATTTTGACAGAGCAGGCAACATCTTATCAATGCCCTGGCAGTAGTGACAATTTTGAGGACTAAAGTGAGCCTGACCCAAGCCACGGTACTTTCAATTGACTGCTACGCATGTGAAAGTTGGACACTGAATAAGAAAGATGGAAGGAGGATTGATGCACTTGAGTCATCCTGCTGCGAAGAATACTGAAAGTACTGTGGGTGTGTGAAAGAGCAGATAAGCCTCTCTTGGAAGAAGTACAGCTAGAGCACTCCGTAGACATGCACTTTGGACTTGTTATATGGTGGAATTAGTCTCTGGGGAATAACATCATAATTGTAAAGGGATAGGGTCAGAGAAAAAAAGGAAGACCTTCAATAAGACAATGAGGTTCAAACATGGCAATGCGTGTGAGGATAATAGTCCTGTGTTCGGTTATTCAGAGAATCCATCTAAGCTGGAGCCAACTGGATGCCACCCAACACAGCAACCTGCAACAGGCATCCGTGGAAAACTCAAGACAAACAGATCAGTGTTTTCAAACCACGACTGGGTTAAATATGGGGAAAAGAAACACAAAACCTGAGGGGAAAGCAGCCAAATAGTGGAATGCATATATATTTAACCCAGGGACATATACAGTTATACATAGATACCTATATATACACCTTTATGTTAAAATAGAAGTAAATTCCCATGCTCCCTTGTCTAACCAAGTGTTTTCACAAACTGCTCAGCATAAAAATAAAATAAAACCGCTTCATTACAATATTTGATAATGGGTCCTGTAATACTGCCTGAGATAAGCAGCTCTAAAACGATCTGCTGGCATTTGCTAATTTTGTCTTTGCCACTAACTTTTGGTCATTCACAATGCCAGTAGACGAAGTCTTTTTTTTTTTTTAATAGACAAAGTCTTATAAACACAAACGGCCTCTTTGTTAAAGATAGAACTACTAATAATATGGAAAAGTCATAGGATCTCCTTAATGAAGCCTTTAAATTCTCTTCCCACGCCAGGAAAGCTTTACATTATTTTAAAAGCACGGCGAGGGTGGGCAGTTTTGAAACAGTGGCCACTCCTGGCGCTCACAGCGGTTTATCGTTTCTACTCGGTTCCCATCCCTTCCTCGGTAAGCTTCTCTTCAGTCCCTTCTCTTCTTAAACTGCAGGCCTGTTGTTGATTTTGCCAGTACCCGAAGGCAAATCTTCAATTTACTCCTCATTCTTCTTACTTGCCAGAAACAGTAATGGCCAAGAAAGGTATCTTGCCCTAAAGTAACTTACCCAAGGAGTTTTGGTTAAAATGTTATTCTCCAGCTGCAATAAGGCTTCACACGGTTTTTAACAAATATGTACAACTTTCAAAATAATCTCCTTACTGCTCTTTACATGACACATGGAATATTTGGGTATGGATTTAGTCCCTACCATATACATACAAAATCACTTCCATTGTTTCACCTTCTTTTCACACACACAAAAATTAGTAAGCACTTAGGGCTATCAATTAACTTATCATGTAGCGCTGGGAAGCAGAGAGTAGGCCTATGATTTTGAAACTCAAGTAGCTCATTGTTTGTCATAGGAATGATAATGAGAATAGTATTTCAGCCTCTCAGAATTGATTAGTTAAATGTCATTTCCCTACTTATCGTCATTAGAGCTGCCAGCTCTAATTTAAAATGTGATTATTATGAGTGCCATAGAACAATTTTAATTTTTAAACTGTGGATATATTTGGTATCAGGAAAGTAAAAGAGTCCATTGTAAATGGACACAGTCAACATAGTCCAAACAGATGATGTGCACATTTCCCCCAACCTCCTGCCCATGTTACTGAGATCTAATTTACCTTCTCACTATGTTAGTCCCGGTAGACTAGAGACACAAATTCATAAACATGCATATGTGTCTAACAAAGAGGTTTATATACAAGAGCATTTGAATATGGAGAGAACACCCCAGCCCAGTCCACAGCAAGTCCTTAAGTCCAATGTTAGCCCACGTGTCCAATACCGAGCTATAAAGTCCTCTTCAGACTCATGAAACACATGCAATGATGCCGAATGCAGGATGATCACAGGCAAGTAGTAGAAAGTCTTTGGATCCAGTGGTGGTGTAAGCACCTCAGCGCTGGCAGGGTCTCTACATGGCTTCTCTGGTTTCAGAGATCTGGATGCATCAGGGGAGGTCCATGTGGCTTCTCCAGCTCTGGGCACTAGCCGAGTTCCATGAGTCTTGTCAGCTGCAATGTCTCCCAGGGAGTCAGCAGAGGGAGAAAATTGTCTCCCTCCTCCAAGGAAGACATACAGGATTTCCCAGAATTCTCAGGAGAAGGCCATGCCCACACAGAGGCTTCATTGGCTATGATCTGATTGACGGGCTAGACTCCACCCTTACACTCTTAACCCTCAAATTGACAAAGGATTTTATAACTACCACACCCACCAAGCTACATGGCTTTGTAAATGAGGCCTCTCATTAAAGCCATCCCCAATCGATGTGTTCTCAATTATACCACACCCCCCCCACACACACACACACCAAACTATAGGCCTTCATTAGAACTAGTGGTTGTGGTTGGACGTCCAACCTTCAATCTCATCTCTGAGGCATCACTCATGTGCTATACTAGGAACCTGAATCTACTTTTCCTCCACTTCCCAACAAACTGAATCATAAACTCAACACAAAATTCACCTCCTCAAGACCTGCCTTTGATTACTGCTCACATGCATAAAAAGATCTCTGAAGGGTTTTATTGCATTGTATGTGGTCATTGTTAGATCAATATATATTGTGCTATCAGTCCCTGGAATAGGACATCATGCTTAGTAGAGGGTCAGCTATAACAGAGGGAGAACCTAAACAACATGGACTGAAATCATGGTTGCAACCATGGACTCAAACATACCATTGTGAGGATACCTCGGGACCAGGCAACTGGTGTGCAAAGAGTGGCTATGAATCAGAGCTGTCTCAACTGCATCTAACAGCAACACCTGTTCAAAAGTGCCTGAGTCTGGGGTTGCTGTTTTTTTGACATTTTTATTGGCACCTAACCCACATATCAATGGTTCAATAAGGTCAAGAAGAACTGTACAATTATTAGCACAATCGATTTTAGATGTACTTAACCTCCATGGTTAAGTAGCCTTTAAAATGAGTTGTGTAATCACAATCCGTTCCAGCGTTCTCTCCCTCCTCCCACCCAAATCCCCTCAGCCTCCCTATCTTCCAGCACCACACCTCCATCCCCTATAAACCTTTGCATCAGTGATTATATTATCTCTGTGCATTCACTTCTTCTGGGCTTCGCAAACTGGGCAACCCAATAGAAACAATAAAAAACAAAATCAAAATACAGTGGTAAAGATAAAAATACAAATGCTTTTTGGGTTTTTAAGAATGCTTCATGGATGTCTTTCTTCCTTTACATATACTCCAGAACTTAACACACAGGCCACACAGAAGGACTCAACATTAATTTGATTCATGTTTGACATACATGGAAAGGTGCCTCAACATCTGGACTATAAATGACTAGTTTAGAAAGAGACATAATAGCCCACAAATTAGAAAAAGGCCCCTGAACCAATCCTCAATTTTACTGGCACTTCAGTGTACAGCAGTCTCCACTGATAGTGCCTTACCAATTTGGGACATTTTTTCTTAAGGAACTTCTCTTGGAAAAATTACTTTAGCTCCTACGTCTACTGTGCAACATAACCAGTAGTTAGAGCCTAACTTACATACAATGGCAGCCTCTACCCGCTTTTTTTGTATTGGTCTTGGTGCCCAGTCTCTGGTTCCTACCCTTAATTACAAACCTTTTATTGGCATCTTTTAAGTTCCAAGGCTTACAACAAAATTTTCCCTTTAAATTTCCCGCCTTACCCTGGATACCTTACAAATATGGTATCAGAAATAGAGTGAATGTGAGTGTGGGTGAAAGGCACTTATGATGAAACAATAATGATTAAATGAAAAGTTCTAGTGGTTAAAGATTCAGCAGTCAACTAGAAGTTGGGCAGTTCACATCTACCAGTCACTCCGATGGAGAAAGATGAGACCGCTTTTATTGTTTTAAGGATTCACAGCCTTGGAAACCCTGCGAGATAGTTCTGTTCTGTCCTGCAGGGTTGTTATGGGTTGGACTCAACTGATGAAACTGGGTTTGATTTGATTTGGTTATGATAGCATGTATGACCACTTCTACTAAAGGCTTTACCTTACTGGCCTGTATGATACAACTGATTCCATTTAAAAATCCAAGTCTACTACTTTAATACAAGTCATTTCCCCAACCCCACCCCCATCCCTTTGCCACCAGAAATGTGGCTAACATAAATTCAAATAACAGTCTGCCTGACAGTTCATGCCTTCAATATCCAGCAACTACATTAGGAGGGGGGAAAAACCAACTCCAGGAGTCAATACAAAATTGAGCCAGGGAATATCTTCTGGGGAAACAAAACTCAAAAACCAAATTCACTGCCACCAAGTCAATTCTGACTCAAACAGAGCGAAAGGCAAACTGTCTTAAAAACAGTCTGAGCTGATCTTTAATACTGACCTTAAATTTCCCGCCTCTCAAAGAAGCCATCAGCTCCAAAATAACACACTAATTCAAGTGATCATATGCTGACAATAAAATACACTTAGCAATTTCCACTCTAGATATACTGATTCACGGCACATTATTAGTATTTTCCAACCCACTATGTAGCAGAAACCAAAGGTATGTGAAGAACAACCATTTACAGAAACCCACAAATTCGTAATATAAATTTTCAAAGACTGCTTTCTACGCCCGCTGCTGTCACCACATAGGGCGGAGCAGCATGCGGCTTCGAGAGTTGTCCTCTGCTCTGCTCTCAGGGTTGGGACAGCTTGTAGATTTTTTACTGTCTCCATTCGTCTGGGGCAAATATCCCCTCTGACCTGTGCACTGTATTCCTAAATCACTTTAACTTACCATCTTTCGGATTATATAAGAAAACTGGATCTATTTAAAATTAAGAAAAATGTAGCCCTATATCGCTTCAAGAATGATGCATATAAGCAACAGGCCCACATGGAAGAAACACACCAGCCTGTGTGATCATGAGGTGTGACGGGATCAGGTAACGGGCATCAGAAGACCCAAGACAAAAAACATTATGTTTGAGAACGAGGGGGGTCGGAGCAGAGACCCAAACCCATCTGTAGACAACGGGACATCTCATCACAGAAGGGTCACATGGAAGGGATGAGTCAACCAGGGCACAGTACAGCACTGATGAAACACACAACATTCCTCTAGTTCTCTGAGGCTTCCTCACCACCCCACTATGGTGAACCCAGTCTTGCCTTTCACTTCAGGCTACACTGGAGCATGTACACTGGAACAGATAAGAGCTCACGAAACATGGAATCCAGGTCAGATAAACCTCTCAGGAACAGAAATGGGAGTAGCAATACCAGGAGAGTAGGGAAAAAGTGGAGGGGGTGGAGGAGGAAGCGGGGACCGACTACAATGATGGGCATATAACCACACACCCCACTAGGGGCAGGAACAACAGAAACTGTGGGGAGCGACAGCGTGCGGTGTAAGATATAAAAACAATAATAATTTATAGTTTATCAAGGGGTCACAAGGGTGGGAGGGAGGAAAAAAAGAGGCGCTGATACCAAGGGCTCAAATAGAAAGTAAATGTTTAGAAAATAATGATGGCCACATATGTACAAATATGCTTGATACAATTTTTGTACGGATGGTTATAAGAGCTGTAAGAGCTCCCAATAAAATGATCGTTAAAAAAAAAAAAAGAAGAATGCATTTAAGAATTTGGCTTTATCTCAGGGAAGCATTACATGTAACAACATAAAGGGCATGAAATTACAATTACTTAGATAAGTGTCAAATGTTTCAAAATTGGATAAATTTCTGACAGACTTAAAAGAGAACTCATTAAAGTCTCATGTGTCACTGAACCTTCAGGACTGACTGAGGAGTAAGTTGCTACTGATAATAATACAGGAAATCCAAGACTCTAAATATTTATAGGAGGGCGGGTTGCCACCGAGGCTCCTTTTAGAGCCAGGAGTCCCATAAATACAGCAACCTCTGTAAACGAAGAATATCCCATGTTTGAGCAACCGCCGTAAGTGGCATATAACCAAAACAGCCTCATCTCTCTTAAAAAGAGAGAGAAAAACTAGAAAGGCATAAAATGTCGACCCAATGTCAAACCAAGTAATTCAGTAAATAAAACCTAGAAGCTAAAAGGTTTCGGCAGTGAGCATTACTCTTTTCACTTAATAAAATTAGTTATCAAAGCAATGTCATCATTCACACACATAAGCTCAATGCCATCAAGCTGATTCTGACTCGTGACATTATACTGGGTTTCCAAAATTGCAAGTCTTCATAAGCACGCTGCCTCGGCTTCCTCCTAGACAGTAACTGGTGGGTTTGAACCATCAACCTTAAGACTAGCAGTCCAACACCTAACCCACAGCACCACCAGGGCTCCTTAGTTTCATAATTATCATTTAATATTATTAAAATTATTTGAGACATTTTGTCTCACAACTAGCTAT
>NW_022109767.1:17225812-17235010 GCF_000313985.2 Echinops telfairi
TTCGTTTAATTCGTACACTAGAGACCCCGAGTTCTAATGGTGAAGAAGTCACGGAGCACTGTTTCAAATCATGCTCACTATAACATTGTTTATAAAATAAAAACTCTCAAAAAATCAATTCCTTATCATTTTTAACTAAATTATACGACATTCAACTATCTGATCAGGAAGCAGGCATTACAGTTTATAAAGATTTTTACTTTAGCAAGAATTTTTAATATTGTGAGGAGATAAGATACAAAATTATATACAAAGTACACACTTTATGTGAAATCCACATACATGTATAAAAACTTAGAAGGAAGACACAAGTGTGTTTTTAAAATATTATCTTGAACAGAGGACTTTACTCACTCACTGCCATGAGGATTTTAGGGGACTTTCCCCCCCCTCCTTTTTTTCTCATTGAGAACTTATATAGGAATCCTAAATTTTTGGAGCATCTGAGTGGTGACGTTAACCTACTCTGGTGCTAATCAAGATGGTGGCTGTCCACACAGAGAACAAGGTATGGTGATGTACTTTAGAAAAATCAGACACTGAAAACTCTGAACAGGACATCTCAATTGTTGATACGCAGGGCAGCTCATTGGCAACTGGTTTGGGTTTGCTATCACTTTCTACATTAAAATTATATATAATTTAAAAAATGTGCCACTGCTTAAATACTGTTTGCCTATACCTTCTTCGAAGTTCAGAGCCTCCGGAAAATGTCCAACAATGGGCCCCTGTATTTTCAGCAGTGAACAGATTATGATGTTCAATTTCCAATTCCTCTGGCATACACAATTCCTGAACTGATAGGGGCTACTTCACAGGGTGGCCCCAGGTTTTACAATGGAATTCTAGGAGGTCTAGCATACTGTACTGTCATTTTCTTCATTCATAAAATGCAGATACTGATAGTACTTACCTCAAAGGAGGTACTGTACACTTAAATGATTTAATATGGTTAAAGCATCTAGGTGGCACCTGGCAAATAGAAAGCACTATACGTCTTACCTACTACTAGTGCTCTTAATACTACAAATATTATTTCTAGTAATACTACTACTATGGTTAATACCATTACCAGTACAAGGTGCCTTCCTGGCACAGGAAGTTAAGTAGTGTGCTAGTAACTCCACAGGAGGAGGGTAAAGCTGCTTTGGTAAAGATTTTTTTTTAAATCACTTTATTATCCAACTCTTATCACAATCCATACATACAACAATTGTATAAAGCGCATTTGTACATTCATTGCCCTCATCATTCTCAAAACATTTCCTCTCCACTTAAGCCCCCGGCATTAGGTCTTCATTTTTTCCCTCCCTCCCCAGGTAAAGATTTATATTACAGCCTTGGAAATCCTAAGACAGGGGTCCTCAAACTTTTTAAACAGGAGGTCAGTTCACTGTCCCGCAGACCCATTGGAGGGCCAGACTATAGTTTAAAAAAAAATAAGCGGGCAAAAACACCCAGCGGGCCGGATAAATGTCCCTCAGCGGGCCACATGGGCCTTAGTTTGAGGACGCCTGCCCTGAGGAGTAGTTCTACTCTGTCTTATTGAGCCTGGATCTACCAATGGCCTTGGGCTTTGTTTTAGCATTACCTTTACTTTGCCTATTGCTACTGTAAAAGTGACAGTGATAAAGAAATAGTGTTCTTTTCTCATAGGGGTATTTCCCAAAGAGAATAATGCCTGCCAATGATTTAGGGAATTAGAAGGGCAAAGAAGCAAGGGAATTACACAAGAGGTTATTTTCATTAGAAGCAATGCTTCCCTGCCACTTTTCCCACCATTCTGTTAACCAGAGCACAACTGCCCCCTCCTCTGACCACACCCAAGCGAATCTTCTCCTAAGTGTAAAATGACCTCTCCCTGTCCTGCTGACTCTGAGCTTTAAATAAACACTTGTTCATATCTTTAAAGTAGATGCTGAACATGTACGTCACTGGCCATTTCAGAAATCATTTATCAAGAATATATTCAAGTATTTTTTAATAAAGAGTGAGGTAAAGAATGGAGCAACGCCTGGCTCTCCCCCAGGACCAGGGGTGAGGGACTCATGGGGGCCAGAGAACAGACCTAGACCTATGTACGAGTTTATTTCTTTTTCTTCTTTTTCTCTCTCCTTTTCTTTTTTCAACTGTATGTTTTCTTATTGTTTGGAACAGGACACTGCTGGTCTGCCTAACTATATGGGGTGGGCATGGGAGGGAAGCCCAGGGAGAAGGCAATGGGGCCAATGGCCCCGAAAGGTCTAGGGGGAAGAAAGAGGTGGGGAGAAGGGTGTGGTGAGCAGAAGGCATCATGGACAGGGGAACAACTAGGGAATCGAAACCAACATCTAGGAGAGGGTAGAAAGCCTGAGAGTGTTAGAGCAACACCATGCCAGCAGAGAGGAAGCACTGAGAGGTAGAAGAGGGGGGAAAGTGATGGCGGGGCAGGAGGCGACAGAGGCAAGCTCTAGGAGGCAAAGGTATGGATAGATAGGGAGATTAACAGAGGTGTGCACTTATGTCAATACACTAATCCATAAAGTAGAGGTACTGACCTATGTACATAAGGCAATACCCTGAGGCTGCAGATGGGCCTTGGGCCTTGGCTCATACTTTTCCTCAATACAAGAACACTTTGTTCTAACAAACTAGCATTCTGTGGTGCTCACCTCCCACACACACACACATGATCACTGAAGACAAAACGGGTGCATAAGCAGATGTGATGCCTAGCTATTAAAATATGTAGTGTCTGGGGTCTTAAAGACTTGAAGTTAAACAAGTGGCCATCCAGCAGAGAAGCAACAAAGTCCACATGGAAGAAGAACACCAGCCAGTGCGATTGTGAAGTGTCATCGAAACTGGGCAATGGGCCTCAGAAGATTCACAACAAACAATAAACAAACAAAAATGCATTGATGAGAAGGGGGTTGGGTTTGGAATGGAGAAACAAAGCCCATCTGTGGATAATGGAACATCTACCCACAGAGGGGTTGCAGGGAGGAGATGAGTCAATCAGGGTGCAGTAGAGCACTACTAGGTCAGGCAATATACCTCTGGTCTCTTGAGGCCTCCTAACCCCCCCACTATCATGATCCCCATGCCACTTCCCACTCTGGAATAGACAGGAGCATGCACATAGGTATAGGCAAGAGATAAAACTCACAACATATGGAACTCAGGAACAGCAATGGGAATAGAGATACCAAAAGGGTAGAGATAAGTGGGGGAAGTGTGGGGGAGAGGGGGGTACCGATTGGCACAAAACCACCACCCCCATGCAGAGGGAAGAACAACAGAAACCGGAGGGAAAGGGAGACAGCGGTCAGTGTGAGATCTGAAAATAATTAACAACCCATAATCTATCAAGGAGCCACGAGGGCTTGGGGGTGGGAGGGGTGGGCAGAGGGGAAAGAGGAACTGATCCTACAGGCTCAATGGAAAGTAAATGTCTAGAAAAGAATGACAAGTGTATGTATTAATATGTTGGATACAATTGATGTATGGATTGTAACAAGAGTCCCCCATAAAATGATCAGGGGGGAAATGGGGCAAGGACACCATTACCTTAAAATATATATTGTTTTAATAAATTTAAATTTAAATACCTAACATTTAAAAGCCTTTAGTCAGCTAAAATAAAAATATTTCATTGTAAAAAATACAGAATTAAGGGGAAAAACAACCGCTGAAACTGTCAGCTGCTGAAAACTTTGATGAGCTGCACATAGGCAAAGCTAAACCAAAAACAAGAACAGTTACACTCGAGTGGATTCTGACTTATGGTGTGCCTAAGTGCCAAACCACAATGGCTGACTTCTTTCCTTCCGACCTCCAACCTTTTGGTTAGCAACCACAGGTTTTAACCACTGCATCACCAAGGAGGTCCTGAACATAAGCGGTACTCTTCTACACCGTGGAGAAGCTTAGCTTGGGTGTGGTCATAGGAGGGCACAGTTGTGTTTTGGGTGACAGAATGGTGGTAAAAGGGACAGAGAAACATTGCTTCTAATTAAGAATAAGCTCTTGTGCAATTTCCTTGCCTCTTTGCCCTTCTAATTCCCTAAATCAGTTATACATTTATTTGGCCAAACTGACCGGAATAAAAAGGTCTGCATCTGCCCCAAACTGAGCCTATCAGATTATAACTGAAGAAATCAATGGGAAAAACACAGGCACTATGCACTATAGTCAAATGGCATAAATATTGGGGGCAAAAGGTCATAATTCCCCAGTCAGCCACATACAAGCCAAAGTAAGAGAGAGAGAGATATGAATCTACCCAGAGATGTACAAGAGAGACATCGTATACTCCAGAGAGACAGAAAAGTCAATGGCAGTACCTTCCCACTTCTAGTCCCATGTGATCTTGTGAACTTTCTTTACCTTCTTATATACTTATGAGACTGCCTGTTACAGTCTTAGAGTTGTACATAAATCTCCCTTTTACATAGATCATCTTGAGGCAGATTTTATACCCTCGGAACAAATGTACATTAAACACACCTGACATGTTCATGTAACAAACATAAGTCACCAGCATGTTTTTCATTCTTAGCCCTTTGATAGAGATTAGATCAGTGTTTAAAATGTCAAACTGTCTTATTAAAAGATTAGTGTTCTCCCTTGCTTTTTGTCAGTAGAAGAAATAAGAAAATAACTAAAAAAAAACCTCCCACACTTATAAACAATCTATTAAAGAATTGGTTTTACAATACCTGCTTCTTGGAAGAAACATGGATTCCTTAATAAATACAGAGCCAGAGAGAAGGATGTACCAGCAGGTCCCAATATCATCAGGACTGAAAAAAAAGATAATACCATTAAATGATTGTCCAAAACAAATATAAAAACATATATAGCACAAAGCATGTATTTTTATAGTCATGAGGAAAAATAAAATATCATGAAACATTTTAATTACTTAACTTAGAATCATTTTTAATGTTTTCTCTCAAATAAGCAAAAGCCCTTTCTCGGTAGATTTAAATTATTTTAAAGACTCCTTAGACTTCCTACCATTCTCAAAGTTTAATTATTGAACTTTTGGACAAGATATACTTTACTTCATGAATAAAAAAGTATAAAGAGAGCAAATCATGAAAAGTATCTTTCTCAACCCATTCCTATCTACTAAGTTCACATTATTTCTCAACCACATTTTGTGTACTTTTTCAGAATTTAAAAAAAAATAGAATGTGTACTTCTATTTTCTTGGACTTACACAAGAACCTTCTTTTTAAATTTTTCTTTTGTCCATCATTAACAAGTACATGCACAACAACGTAAACCAGAGTTGACAATACAAAACACGTTCACAAGAATACTTGACAAGAGGAGGGAACCATGCTATAGGAACCAGGGAGCTTCTATTTATGGTGATGGAAACTTGACAAAGATTAGGGGTGATGGCTGCACATTATATCACTCAGCCACACACCTGAAAAAACAGTAAACTGGCAGATATTCTGCTATATAGTTTACAACAATTTTTGTTAAATAGTTTACAAACTTATCAACTAAGGTCAAGGGGATCATCATCTCAGATCCATTCACCTAGAAATTTAATGTTTCTCAAGAAACCTTACGTGATTAAATGTAAAGTCATATACATTTTTAATTTTTTAAATCATTTTATTGGGGGCTCGTACAACTCTTGTCGCAATCCATACACATATCCATTGTCTCAAGCACCTTTGTACATATGTTGCCATCATCATTTTCAAAGCATTTTCTTTCTACTTGAGCACTTGGTATCAGCTCATTTTTCCCCTCTCTCCCCCTCCATCCCTCCCTCATGAACCCTTGATAATTTACAAGTTATTACTATTTTTTCATGTCTTGCAGTGTCCTATGTCTCCTACTCCCCTTTTCTGTCGTCCATCCCCCCTGGGAGGGGGTTAAAGGTAGGTCATTGTGATCAGTTCCTCCTTTCTACCCCCACCTTCCCCTTCCCCTCCTGATATGGCTACTCTCAATATTGGTCTCAGGAGTTTATCTGGCCTATGTTCCCTGTGTTTCCAGCTCTTTATCTGTGCCCAGCTATCAAAAGATATAGTGTCTGCGGTCTTAAAGGCTTGAAGAGAAACAAGCGGCCATCTAGCTGAGAAACAACAAAGCCCACATGGAAGAAGCACACCAGGCCGTGTGATCAGGAGGTGTCCATGTGATCATGTATCAAAGACCCAGAGGAAAAAAAAATTAATGTGAATGGGCGGGTGGGGGGCGGGAGAGGGCGGAGTGGAGGCACAAAGCCAATCTGCAAGCAATTGGACATCCCCAATAGAAGGGTCATGGGGAGAAGACTGACGGGCCAGTCAGGGTGCAGTGTGGCACTGATGCAACATACAGCTTTCCTCTGGTTCTTTAATGCTTCTTCCCATCCAATACCGGGACCCTAATTCTGCCTTACAAATCTGGCTAGATCAGAGCATGTACATGGTGGGTACAGAATTTTTTTAAGCATCTTAAGTCCCATTCCATTGTATAGGTGTACCTAGTTTGACTTAAGTAGCCCCTACTAGTGATGACTCATGTTGTTTTCAACCATGAGCAATTATTTAAATTAAAAACAAAATAACAAATCTACAATAACTCACCTTGGACACACAGGCTTAAATATGAAGATAAAACCTCAGGAATGCAACTGAATCCATCCAAAGGGTGCAAACATTGTTAACGGTGTAAACCCAAACCAAGCTCACTGCCATCAAGTTGATGCCAACACCAAGTGACCCTGTATGACAGAGGAGAGCTTCCCCGTAGGAATTCTTACACTACACATCTTTACAGGAGCACAGCCTCATCGTTCTCCTGGGAAGCACCTGCTTAACCCACTGTGCCACCCTCTGGTAGTGGTCAAGACTGCCAACTTGTCCTCACACCTCACTAATATAGTATTGTGGGGGTAATGGCTGTGGAGGTTAGAATGCATAAAGGAGGAACAGCGTAGAAAGGGCAAAATGTTACTCGGCCTTCTCCATGGGCCTATGAGGCGGCAAACCATCTATCTCTCTGTCAATGGCTCCTGGCACACCGGTAAGGCACAATGGCATGCTCTGTAAGCTTTCACACTCCTCTGCGTGCTAGCCCCCAGCCAAAACCCTGCCTCTTCCTCATTAGCACAATTTTATAACCTTATAAGGATAAGTTTTATAACAAGGAAGTAAGTGCGGTCACAATTGATTGGCTTATGCGCCCTATATAAACTGTGTAAAGACAACAATAAAATAGATCTGCTCCATCAGAGCCTGGTCTCCGGAGTCTGTGATCAGTGACTCCGTCTCCCTCACTCCCCTGCGGGTCGAACCTGTTCCCACATAGTATGTTCTTTTTATTTAACAAAGTTTTAACAAATGTATATGAAGTCATACAGTGCTGCTATAACAGAAATACCACACACAGGGCTTTGACAGAAGTGTATTTTCTCACCATCTGAGAGGCTAGAGGGCTAAAGTGAGGGTGCTGGCTCAATGGGAAGGCCTCCTCTGTCCATTTTGGAAGGAAGTCAGTCTCTGAACCTCAGCGCTTACTAGCTGTTCTTAACCTGTGGGTCGCGACCCCCTTGGGGGTTGAACAACCCTTACAAGAGGGTGGCCTGATTCATAACAGTAGAAAAACTAGGTATGAAGTAGCAATGAAAATAATTTTATGGTTGGAGGTCACCACAACATGAGGAACTATATGAAGGGCCGCGGCATTAGGAAGGTTGAGAACCAATGGACTAGATGATCTTCATGTGAGCTGGAATCTCTCTAGAGACTGACTCAAGATACACACCCTCCTAATCCTGTCTCATTAGCACAACCACATGCATCACTCAAAAATTCACTCTCGTGGAGTTGATTCTGACTCATGGCGGACTGTAGGTTTCAGAGGCTGTAAATCTTATTGGGAATAGCAAGCTTCATTTTCCTCCCATGGAGAGGCTGGTAGTTTTGAATTGCTGACCTGGTTAGCATCCCATGTCACAACACACTATACCACCAGGTCTCCTTAACCATAGTCATAAAAGTTAGGATTTTCTGCACACATTTTTGAGGAATCTAAATCAGTCTATAATAAGGCTGTTTTAGGCACTTAGGCTGTTGACTCCCATACAAGCATACAGAAACTGGAGCCATATAGTATTCTGTTAGGGTACGACACATAATAAACAATATAACATAATAAACATATATCTGGTCATAATAAGGTAAGGTAGTCACTGCTATGGGTTAAAAACAGTGCAGAAAAAGGAAAATTGGGAGGAATGGACTACAACTTTAAATGGGGACGAAGCTAAGCCTGAGAATACCCAAGCAAAAGTGACGGGAACGTTAACCCCTTGGATCCCTAAAAGAGCAGCACTCTTGGCAAGGGAAGAGGGGTGTCGGAATTAAAGCCGCATGGTCGACACCATAAAGAGGCTAGTGTGACAGAAGCAGGTGAATGAGAGATAAGTAGCAGGGGACCAAGCAACACTACAATACATTAGAGAGATGTGTATTAACCCTTAAGATTTTTTTTGCTAGTCCACTTGGTGAAAATGATCTCCATTTAATTTTAATTTTCATTCTATTATTACTACAAAATCTTTTCTTATAGTTCATAAGCTATTTATCCTGCCCTTCTGTGAAATTAGGTCATAACCTGCAGGGCAGTGAATTACTTAATGTGGCTCTTCTGGCCAAAGTCTTTAATGCCCACCAAATGACCTTTTCCTACATGGTAACAAATAAGGCAGGAGAAGATAGTGATAGGATTCACCTGTGACTAATTGTGAACCAGATTCCCGCAGTGCCATCTTGCTGTGTATAAAAATGAGCCCTCTACGTAGAGATTCTGGTGGTTTGGAGCAACAGCAATTTTGCTGAGCGGAATTACTAAGAGGCAGAAGAAGGGCGAGCGTGATGGTGAGGCAGGAGGAAGGTCCAAGGAAACAGGAAAGCTATGGACATAGCTGGATATGGATATAACAGCAAAGCTATGGATATAGGTGAACATAGGTGTGCATTTACGCAAATATATTAATTCATAAAAATAGAGGTATTAGCCTATGAACATATATTTATATGGCAACACATTGAAGAAGTGGACAGACTTTGGCCTCTCTCAATGCAAGAACGCTTTGTTCTAACAACCTGGCAAATGTGGTGAAGAAAGCTGATGGTGCCTGGCTATCAAAAGACATAGTGTCTGGGGTCTTAAAGGCTTGAAGTTAAACAAGCAGCCATC
>NW_022109767.1:17235264-17255352 GCF_000313985.2 Echinops telfairi
CTATCGATCATGACCCCAACCCTGTCTTTCAGTTCTGTCTAGACTGGAGCATATACACTGGTACAGATAAGAGCTCACAACACACCAAATCCAGGGCAGATAAACCCCTTAGGAACAGAAATGGGAGCAGTGATACAAGGTGTTTAAAAGGAAGGAGGGGAAAGGAAGGGAGGAAGAGGGAATTGACAGCAATGATACCTTCCCCTGCCCTTAAGTGGACGAACAACATAAATGTGGGTGAAGGAAGATTGTGGTTGTTGTAAGATATGACAACAATAATAATTTATAATTTATCAAGGGGTCATGGGGGGTGGGGGGAGAGGAGCTGTTACCAAGGGCTCAACAGAAAGTGAATGTTTAGAAAATGCTGATGGCTACATATGTACAAATATGCTTGATACAGTTGATGTATGGAATGTTATAAAAGTTGTAAGAGCCCCCAATTAAATGATTTAAAATAGATAAATAAATATAAAAATGAGACCTCTGAGAATCAGCAGGAGGGATCTCATTACCAGCAAAAGCCAGGAGTGAAGCTCATCCTTGAGACCTGCCATCCCTGGGCAGTGACCCTACAGGATCCACTAAGGTGACTGGTATGCATCAGAGGAGCAGCAGCAGGACAGGGAGCCGGCGTATGGAACAGAGTGATGGACTTCCCAATCCACAGAGCAAGCTGCGTGCATCTGAGCAAGAAGCTGGCTTGTGGTGGGGGATGACTCTGGGCACTTAACTGGGTAAATGGACTGACTGACCCATGCAAGTGGCGCGGCGTCCCTTCAAGCTGAGGCTTACTGGGGTGGGATGCCCCTGGGCACTTAGTTCAGGGAGTGGATGCCTTTGGGTAGAGGCTTCCAGCAGAGTGGTATGGCCCTTTGGTCATTTATTCGTACACCTGAAACTTTGGTACATGTCCTGGTAAACCACTGTGGAGAGCATTTCTCGGTGGAATTACAATCCCTTAATTTCTTAATGAATCTTTTCATCAGGAATTTTGCCTGTGAGTTTCTGTGTGGCCATCATAAAATATATTAGAAACTACAGAGAGAGAAAACAAAGAACACTCATTCCAACTGTATAAACCTTAACCCAATTTACCATTTACTGCATGCTGGGGGTCTCTGAAAACAAGAGCTGCAAAAAAAGCTACTTCTTCTTTGCCTTTGCTTTTTGTGCCTTTGTCATAGTTATTCTGATTTTATAATGTCAGTTTTACCAGATGTACTAGTTAGGATATAGCCTCAGCTGCTAACAAAACAGTGTAGCCACTGGTCTCTATTCCCGTAAAAGCATTGTTTCTAAAGTGGGTGACATCGCCCCCTGGGGGCTTGGGAACATGAATCCAGTGCGGACAGTATCTACACTGTATCCTAGATTATGGGCTATTGCACAAAATTTCTTAACTGCAAGGCATCGCTGAGTAATTTTTTTTTTAAAGGGGTGGTATCCCAATAAGTTTGGGAACCTATGCTGCAGAGCAAGGGCAGGGAACAGCTGGCCCACAGCACACATGGCCCACAAAATAATCAATACCACAGTAAACACCACATGCCTCACCAAAGAGAGGCTGTTCCAGTCACCACAAGGGGTGAGTAAATTCCAGGTTTGACCAGGATGACCTACGAAGAATGTTATAAACTCCAAATGGTCACTGGCAGAAAAATGGTTCCCCGTGCCTGTTCTAGAGCAAATGAGAAAGGAGGGACCCAAGAATCAGAGAAGGGGCCAGACTACAGAACTGTGTCCATGAAGGGTGGGCTCTTCTTTCCTTGAAATCAGAACTAGATCGTGGCTGGCTACCACTACTCAACGTTCCGAAGATAGTCTCACAACAGATAGATCTGGATAGAGAGAGAACAATGTGGGACAAACCTGCAAGGTCTCAAATACACTAGACTTACTGGACCACTGAGACTGGAAGAAATCATGATCATTGTACTGAGATACTCTTTTACCTTAAACTGAAACTAGCCCCTAAGTTACTTCTTAAAAGCAAGCTAGCTCAAAAAGTAAAACTGTGGGGGGGGGGGGGGAGCGGCAGTGAGATGACGGATATGGGAATGAAACAATCAGAATGGAAGTGAGAATTCTGACAACATGAAGAATGAAGTCAATGTCACTGGACCGGATGTGCAGACATTAATGAATGCGAGCATACGATTCCCCATGCAGGCAGTATACTAGTAATGGATACAAACGGCTTCCCTTTCGTGACCTGGAAATACTCCTTTTCTCAGTGTAAAACCACGGGGTTTTACATAAAGCACTTTCACATGTGCAAAATATTTAAGTTTAAAAAAGAAGCTATGCAAACAGGACATCATTAACAGTAGCAGCAAATATCTCTATACTTTAGGACAGGCAAATGGAATCTGAGATCTCCCTCACACACTGTGAACTTTGCTAAGAGATTAATAATAATATTTTCCTACGACTGATTCTGAGATTTCATTTTGCCCAGTGATTTTCAAACTTTTAAGGCAGAAGGAAAAAAACCCATCTGGGATTTAACTTTACAAAAAGCATGTCCCCAGGCTTTACCTGTGCTACCCACTCCCCCAAGTAGTTGATGAGTAGATGGGAGACCCAAAGTACCTTTCAAACAAATATCTTACTTGACTTTTATACTTTGAAAAACCCATCAACTTTTCCACGCTTGAAGTTCAACAGAACTACTCATGGGACTGGTTTTATGTGACTTATTAGCTGGCACAATTTAAATTTTTTTTCAAATAATTATTTTCTGTTCTAAATTCATGAGCTAGTAAGCCCCTTCAAAGGCTACTGAAAACTTAACCCTGACAATGCATTTTTGAGGAGGTGCCTTGGTAGCATAGTGGATGATTTCTTGGGCGGCCAATGTCAGTTTTGAGGGGTTTCAGAGTTAAGCATTTTCAAACAACATGCGACTGGTAATAAATAAACTTAAATCTCACTACCATCACGTTGTTGCCAACTCATATAGACCTTATAAGGCAGAGCAGAAATGCCCCTTTGAATTTCCCAGGCTGTGAATCTTTTCGGTAGCAGAATGCCTCGTCTTCTGGAGAGGAGCGGCTCTTAGGTTCAAACTGCTGACCATGCGGTGAGCAGCTCAACACATAATCCACTACACCACCAGCGCCGCTTCCAATAATAGACTGAAAAGACAGACATGGAGATGACTAAAGAGGTACACATAGCAAAGTGCTACAGTACTTTTGCAGGTCTCTCTGATCAGCCCAAAATAGACACTTACAAAATGCGTATGATTTTCAGCTCACGCTAAGAAGTACAATGATGCAAGTGGTTTAATGCCAAGTATGATCTCATCCTACAATGGACAAAATGAAAGCCACAGAAGCCTAACGCATAAGGAGGCAGTCTGAGAGGCTCCTGCTTTCACGATCCACCCACAGGAGAGAAAAAAAACCACAGAGCCAAACAAAGCAAAGCAAACAGCCACAACAATACAAATCCAAAAAAACCACAGACCAAAAATGGAGCGAGATTTACTCATCTTCCTGTATCAAGAGACAGAAAACCTCTGAAATGATCAAAATGTATGATTGTTCTTGTCCGTACTCCAAATCTAAGCTGGAGTGTCAGATTTAGACTTAGAATAAATAACGGGCAAGAGGAAAACACATCATTTTGTTCCGTGCCTCCCATCTCATTTTCCACTGTGCCCCATCACAAACCCACCCAGGCTACTTCCAGCCTATCCTAACTGCTCTTCAAAAAGCCTGCCTCTCTCCACGGTCTACGTCACATCCTTCCTTAAAGGGATCCTCAAATGCTACTCTTCTCACCCGCTGTTTTCCAAATCAGAATCCTGATTCATCTCATTTAACTCTGGAGCCCTGGTGGTGTAGTGGTTATGAGTTGGGCTGCTAACTGCAACGTCAACAGTTCAAACCCACTGGCTACTCCATGGGAGGATGGGTAATCCCATCCTTCTGTATTCCTGTAAAGAGTTGCAGTCCCGGACACTCACAGGGGCAGTTCTACCCAGTCTTACAGGTTCGCTGTGAATCAGCATCTCGCTGTTTTGCTTTTCCCTTCAATGATTTTTCTTTTTTTTCTTTTTTAATCACTTTATTGGGTGTTCCTAAAACTCTTATCACGATCCATACATACACTTTCAATGATTTCATATCTGCCTGAGATACTGTACTTCTGTGAAGACAGAAACTAAGTGTATGCCTAGCAGAAGCTGGACATGTATTTCAGTTATTGGTGCTGAATAGGAAAATTAATAAGAGACATATTACTTTGACTTTAAGGTTTTTATTATCCACAGATAACAAATATAAATCATAAAACTGCCTACCTGACACTCATCGAGAGGAATGAAATCTGTTATGGACTATTAGAAAAGGAGAGTCAACCAGGTCAGCAAACCTCCTAAATGACGTCTCAGATTCCCTTGGTTTTTTGGGTGGTGATGGGTCAAATTAATTGTAATCAAGCCCCAAACAGTCTGGTGTCCTGCTGGTGCAGCTGCTAGCCAAAAGGTCAGCATTTTCAACCCACTTGCCGCCTTGCAGGAGAGAGGTGCAGTACTCTGCTTCTGTAAAAAGGGGTCAGCCTTGGAAACCCTTTGGGGCCTTTCTACTGTGTCCCAAAGGGTGGTCATGAGTCAAAATCTGTTTGATAGTGAGTTTTAGGTCTGACGTGAACAGGTATCAGCAGATCCCAGTAAAAACAAGGTTCACTCCACCTTGTTAAGTTTAGCTACTCCTCTCTCATTTAGTTCACAAGAAAAAAATTTTTTAAACATTTACAATAAACATGAATTCACATAAGCTTCTATTGTGAAGAAAGGTTCTGAACATTCTATGTGATAGTATAATAATGATCAGCCTTAGTCAATTTTAAAATTTTAGTTTTAGTTAACACAACTCAATAGTTCAAACATATTAAGAAGAGTTGTACAATCATCATCACAATCGACTTTGGAACATGTTCTTCTTTCTGTCTTATATCCATTGGCATTGCGGTCATTTTGTGTGTGTGTGTGTGGGGGGGGCGTATTTAATCATAGCTTACCAGTACGTGGTCATTATTATAGTTGTGACTCATTAAAAAATAATATTTACAATAAAGATTAGCAGTAGTGGATTCTATATTCCATCCTCTTCTCTTCAAGAGTCCCACTTCTTTGAGCCATCTGCTTTCTCTGGAATCAAAACAGCTTCCACATATGCATACAGAATAACTGCTCAGAATAAATCTCCCATTAAAGTTTTGGGGAGCTTTTATTGTTTTTAACATGAGTTGTTCAGGTAAATCAGATCATGACCAGCTTTTCCTAACAGTCCACGGGTTCTTAGCCAGACAAAATCCAGCACATGAAGAAAGCAATAGATGGTGTAATGGAAAAAAGACAAGGTTGTAGGACATAACCTCTTCCATGTCACCCTGAAACTAAATTCTCTGAGATTCCGGTTCCTCAACCACAACATGTGGACATCAATAGTTTTTCACAAAGCGACTCTGCTATAAGGAAAGGACATAAATGACATGTCCTTGTAGAGTGGGTACACAGAAACACTGGTTCTATCTCCTTTCCGCCCCTACAAACATCTCTGCCCTTTACTTTCTGCTTCCGAAGAATGTATCCTATACAACAAACTTCACCCTGTTCAGCGATACCATATTCTTTTTCTACCAATGTCTCAAGGTCCTTGAACAAACTTTCTTTTCCGCTCCTTCGAAATGTAGGCCACTTCCTCTACAGCCACTGAATCTATACTGACTCAAAATAACTCTATTGAACAGAATGGAATTGCCCCTTGTGGGTGTCTGAGACTGTAAACCTTTGTGGGAGTAGAAAGCCTCATCTGTTTACCATGAAATAGCTGGTGGTTTCAAACTGCTGACCTTGTGGTGGTTTCAAACTGCTAACCTTGTGATGAGGAGCCCAGCACATAACAGACTATGGCAGGAGGACTAAACTCCTAACTTCAGGTTATAGCAGCATTATAGCATGCTATCATAGCATCATTATATCCTAACTCAGATAACAGCACATCTACAGTATTCAGAGTTAGAAACTAAAACCCACTGGCAACACAAAAGCACCCAATAATAATTCTTAGATCAGTAAATGAACTAGTACTACAGCTCTATTAAAAACAAAGTAGATAACTAAATCTATCTTTCTACTTCACTCCCCTCAGGCTGCAGTTCATGCTCTCAGAAGGAAAAAATAAAGGAAGAAGGAAACTGACATGTACTGAGCAGAAAGTCTTGCAGACAGAGACTAGACCAGGGGTGTCAAACTCAATTAAAATGCGGGCCATTTGGTGCAACAGCCAAGATTCACGGGAACCACATCACATTTACAAATTTATATTTTGAAGTGAGGATTCAGGAACATGGATTTAATGTATTTATAAAACTAAAATTATTCTTTTTCACCCGAGACTTGCCGGCGCTTTCCTCCTACTAGTTTTCACTTACCTCTTATGTTGTGACCGGAAAATATAACAAAGTAACTAATAAAAAACACAAAACGTTGGACAGCTGACAAACATGATGCATAATCGTATGGCTTCTCTCTAAAAATATTAACTAGCGCTGCCGCTAGGTCTGATTCATAACAGCACAACCCAGAGCGCTCTTTTTAACCTTTTCGCTATTGGGGTCTGTTTACATGACGTGACACTGAGAGTGGCAGACATATCGCTTCCAAACGTCGCTGGAACTTAGCACATTTAGACACATCCACAGGCCCCCAGGAAAGAAAGGCATTGGGCCACGTGCATACTTGTCTTCAGTAGTTCAAGGGTTAACAAGGGAATTGTGTGCACGGTATTGCCTTGATCTCCCCTACACCCTATTTTCTTCGTAAGAATTTTTTCTATTCTCATTTTATTTCAAAGCATCACGGGCCACAAAAAATTCCAACCCACCCTAGGTTTTCTCCCCACGGCTGGCTAGTCACACCCCAGTATGCAGCATATCTCTAGGCTGCACCCCTACCTGTACAAGAGCTGTATGATGGTACTTTGTAGCACTGTCATAAAGTGGCCACAGCACAGCAGCAGGTTCCAGGGCCACATTGCTCTGTCAGCACCAATGTCTCACAGATCTCACCCAGTTAACAATGGTAGCTGCTGGCCAGACACTCACATCCTACCAACCTGAGGTTGTACTAACAGATGGGGGGGTCTTTGTGAGAGGTGACAAAACGTTATTGCATTGATGTGTTATAGATGTTTTAGCTTAACTAGAAGTATGTATTTAATCTTTTTATGCATAGAAAAGTGTGTCTACACACTACACAAACAAGAATGTAGAAGGTTAGATACAAACTGTTTAAGTTCAAATGTGATTTGGGAACAGAAATGACTCATAATCTAGGGACTGCTGTATTACCAAAATGTGTCCTCCAAGCACCAGCTTAACTACCATCTCCTCTGAGATTAGAGTACGGCAATCACCTACTAGGTCCACAGAGGACTGTGTGCATGCTCACATTCAGCACGAAAATAAACAAGCAAACCTCACTGCCACTGAGTCAGCCCCTATTCACAGCAACTGTGCGGGACAGGGCAGAACTGTCCCAGGGGGTTTCTGAGATTAGTCTTTTCAGGACCAGACAATGACATCTTTCTCATGTTGGTGGCTGCTGGGTTCAAATAGTCAATAATCTCAGGTACCCAGAGAGGTACCAGAGTATCACAAGTTTTATATTCAGAAACTTTCTCCATTCACTTTTTTAAATACTTCTACATAATTTATAGTTGACTTTCAGATATTTCCTTTACGAATTGATACACTGGCTAACCACCAATTCAGACATGGTATTCAAGTATACAGAAGTCAACAATGGGCATTTCAATTTACAAGTGACTGGGAAAATGAAGGCAAGCTTAACAAATCTCTGAGTAATTTTCTAGAGATCCACAAGGTGGTGATGTCTATACATAAAAGAGCTGTGTGTGTTCTCCTATCTTCCATCCCCATTTGTAAAGAAGCCAATATAAGGGGATCACTTGACGTTGGTCACTAGACGGAAACGTTGCTGATGCTGGAAAGAAGAAAGCTACAAAATTAAAAAGAAAACTGATTACATCTGGAAAAACCAAATATGAGAGGGCAAAAAAGGAACTTTTAAAAAATGCTACTTTATCCAGCTGTCAATACAATAAAAACTTACAAATGGAGCTCAATCTGTCAATTTTTTTTTGCTTCTGGCAACCATCAAGGCAAGGGTCTATAGAGGGAGGGCAGAAGAAAAGAGTTGTGGGTAAATTGGATTGGGAGAGGGGGCTGTTTAGGCAAAGACATCTAGCCCACCATAACATCCAGCCTCAAACAAGACCCTCCTACCAAGTAGAAACATTAGCCATCTAAGTCTTTTGGAGAGGAGGTAAGTAGAAACTGATAGAACCCACAAAAAAGTCAAATCATTTGAGACCGATAGTGATCTCCAAAACGATTCCAACCAAACAGCATGAAGAAGGCACTGAGACAGTCCGAATGTGGTCCTGAGGAGGGAGGAAGTACCTAGACAGCATTTCACATGAGCAACATTAGTGAGGGGTTCAGGGCACAGAGAAGCAAAAGGACAGTAATCATTGGTGAATAAGAGTACCCATGAGCACTGGTCAATTATCCAGAAAAATACTTTATAGAGACCCTTCAGGAAGAGCTGGTGATACAGTTCTCACAGAAGAACTGGGTACAGCTGAGAAGCATATATAGCATCAAAAATCCATTTTCCCTAATTTTTTGTAGAAGGGACGGTTACATCATACTGGTCAGAATACCCACACACACTCACTGCCATCAGGATGGTTCCAACTCATAGCAACCCCACGAAACAGGATGGAAGTGCCCCTGTGCGCTTCTGAGACTGCAGCGAGCAGCACAAATTGCATCCACTGCCCTTCCCACCCCCCTCTCCAATCACGGCTCCTTACACACAGAGCACCATATTTTGGTGACTAAGTTTGGGGGGGTTCATGAGAATAGAGACAGCATTCTTATCACCTACATCTATAAACCTGTTTTTGGGTTTTTTTGAGCTGAAAAAAGAAGAAGAAGAAGAAGAGCAAAAAAGGTGACAAAGGATAAATGGAGACAACCAACAAGAAACTTGACAGGGTCAAGCACCAGTCACCCAAAATAGAAAATCATATGGTTCATTTCCTTTATCTACTGTCTCGGTAACATCAGCAAATCAAATATACCAGAAACCAGAAAGTCTTCCTCAGCTTCTTCCAAAGGCTTATAACCTGTATAATGGAGATAACACAATCGTCCTTGCTGTAGAGTACTTGAAGGACTTGTTGATAAAGATCAAGAACGGTAGCTTTCAGTATGGCTTACAACTCAGTGTAAATAAAACCAAAATCTCCCTGTGAGACATCCCTGTGGAGAAGACAAGTGGAGCAAGGCTGATGGAGCCAGACTTCTGGAGCCAGAGATGCCACGTAAAAAGCCCTGCCAGAGCTGAGATGCTTACACCACCACTGGACCAGTGAGACTTCCAACCCACTGGCCTGTGATCTTCCTGTATTTGGCATCACTGCATGTGTTTTGTGAGTCTGAAGAGGGCTTTATAGATTGGTATTGGGCATATGGGCTAATATCCAACTTATGGACTTGATCTGGACTGGACTGGGCTGGGATGTTTTCTCAATGTGTAATTACCCTTTATATAAAACTCTCTCTTATACACATGAGTTTCTATGGATTTGTTTCTCTGGTCTACCTAGACGAACACACCAACTGAGTAGGATTTGAATGAACAAAGCGTTCCGAGGTTTAAAGAAAAGCATTACAACAATGGCCACCTTTCAACCCACAGATGGCTTTGCAGGGACACAGAGATGCTCACCATTTTCACAAATACACCACATCGCTTCTGCTACTGAATTTAACGTCCAATCATGATTTGCATTTTGGTTCCTTGGAATTCTAGATTATAAGCTCAACGACATCTGTATTTATTTTTAGATGGCACAAAGGAAGTATTCTAGATAACGGAATGCCGTAAGGGCCAGGAAGAACTGTCCACAGTTATGCAGGACCAAAAGAAATGTCAAGTGTACACACCAATTGTACTAACACATGAAGTTATATATTTTAGAATTTAAAACTGTGATAATGTATTATAAAATTATCCCATATATAAATGTATGATTTATATCAATGTGTAGATATATCAACTACAGCATATAAATTTATGGGTATTTAAGTTATACAAAATACCAACAGTGGTGAAAATAAGGGATATTTTTTTAAAGTAGAGAGCAACTCTGTCTCAATGTATAATTTTTTGTTTTTCCCAAATTCTAAACTGAAAGAAAATTACTTGACTTTTATACTTAAGAACTCATAGCCGGGGTACTTTTTACACTGTTTTCAGAAAATCTTGATTGTCCAATCAACTGAGACTTAATTACAAAGGCTATGTACCAACAGATATGATAAATCAGTAAAGTCAATAAGATTTCTGAACTGATAAAGTATTAAAGGCACTTAAAAACTTGATTGTGAAAATATCGCAAACACAGATGTTGGACTTTCTGTGATTAACTGTAATTCTGTACTTTATACACCTGTGGCTATGGCCCCATTTTGGAAGAGAGCCTTGATGGTGTCATGGTTACCTGTTGGGATGCAATCCCCATGGCCAGCAGTTTGAAATCAGCAGCAGGTCCTCAGGAGAAAGACTGGCCTTTCTACTCTTGTCAACGGTTACAGTCTTGGAAACAGACCAGTCAGTCAGCACTGACTGGATGGCACAGTTTGTTTGTTTGTTTGTTTGTTTTTTCTCAATAGGCTGGGATTAAGCTTGACCTTCCTAAAAAGTGTGAACCAAGCCATAGCCTTTGTTTCCTGGAGGGTATCTTTAAGACCCGGCCTTAGTACAAAGTGTAACTTAAAATACCATCAGTTGTTTTCCTTGGATATATAATAGTAAGAAAGGATTTATGAAAGCCAAAAACCACAGTGAGAACTACCATTAAAACTCTAAGCTTAAGCAAAAGCACCAAATGAATGTATAAAACAACCAAAGGCAAGGAGATGTGGGTTAACAGTGAAAATTGAAGTGCTTGAACCAATTATCATTACGTAATAATAAAATGGAACACTATAAAAAATCCAAAATGAACTCGCTTTCACTGCCAGCGATCAAGTCAATTCTTACTCATAGCGACCCTCAGTAGGGTTACTGAGGCTGTTAACCTCTGCAGGAGCACACAGACTAATCTTCCTCCCAGAGTGCCTGGTGGATTTGAACTGCTGACCTTCCAGTAAGTCCGACACACCACCCACTATGCCACCAGAGCTTCTTTAAAGTGAGCTACACCTAAGGGAAATCAGTACATCATGCAAACAATGGTTTTAAAGTTGGGTACAAATATAATTGCAGAAACGCAAAAAGTAATACTTCACATTCTCTAAGAAAACACGTATGTATAATGAAGATGTAAAAACATAACCCAAAAGTGTACTTCAAATAATAGTTGCATCTTACTGGGTGAGAAGGAAAATGAGATTCTGACATAGTGTGTTTATACACACATATTTTTAAAGATCCGAAAAACGAAAGCCACCTAGGTCAGTCAGTCAGTCTACTGGTGAAAATCAGCTGTCACGATTTTAAAAATAAGACAGGGTATCAGGAAGAACGTAAACTGTACAATAACTAGATAGAGATTTTTAAAAGTCAAAGGAGGTATTGCTTACAGGTGGAAGAGATTGTGCCATACTTGGAATCTACAGGTGAGGCGGTGGGGACATGGGTTGGGAATAGAGGTGAGAGCAAGAATAACTAGAATTCTGGATGGAGTTCTGCTCACCAAAGGTAAGAGAATGTATGCTGTATGGAAAGAGGGGGAGTTTCCATCCCTTCCACATGGGGGCATGACTGAAATAAGGAACTCATGCAACTACTGAGAAACTGGGTATGAGAGACCAGAAAAGCAAAGTTTGAGATCGTGCCAACTGGAGGCGTGGGCAGAGGTGGAAGGGACAACCTTGGGTGAAGTACCTTGGGGAAAGAAGAGACACTTTACCTGAGTGCTGTGAGGACAGAAAGTTGTCAACCAGTGAAAAGACTACGAAAAACGCAATGCGGGCTCAGCTGAGGCTTGAAGTTCTAAACGGAACCTCTACAGATTGAAATGGAAATGTTTTTAGTAGGTCTTGGTGCAGTTCTTTTATTGGATGAGCAACTCTCTCTCCTGGAATGAGGAATAGTAAACTCCTGGACAAAATGCGATGAGAACTCTGAGAATTCAAAGTATCAGTCAGAAAAATGGGGCTGAGATTCAGAGTAATGGACACTGAGAAAGTGGTATACTTGTGCACACTTAACAAAAAGAACTCAACAGTTTTTAGTGCTTTCATTGATCAACTCACTCGACTGAAAGAATGAAGATGGTCGATAGCTGATCATTAAAAATAATTAAGCTGAACTGACAGCTCCTAAAATCCCATCCATGTTGTAACCAGGCAGTGGCTCCAGGGACTAAGAATTCTCTCAAGAACCAATTTCAGTTGAGGACCCTTGTACTTATTGATGATTTTTAAAAAGCTATTATTTACCTAGTTGTTTTACATACAAGTGTATGTCTTTCTGATTAAATTCCTAAATAAAGATCTATCTAAATTACAGTCTGTCTGGTTAATTTGTATTATCCTTCTCAAGATTCCTGAACTGAAAAAGTAAGTGGCATATGGGAAATAATAAACAAAAGGAAAAGAGAAATTAGCTGATATACTGGTCCAATGTGTTAAACCCAACTCTATCCTACTGCAAATGAATACAATTAGATTCAATGTGGGCAATTCTAAATTTTTCTTGATTGAATTTTATCAGAACCACAACTCTCTTCCAAACCTGAACTCGATTTTAAAACAATTTTTTAATGTGATTTTGTTAAAATTACATTGTGAGAGTTAAAGCACCACTCTCATAATTTCTTCCTAACAAAAAAACCATAGTCCCAAAAGGAAAATTATCAAAATAATATTGGTGACAATAACATTAGCAGTTATTTTATTTTATGTTATAAATGAACTTCTCTCAGCATTTTTTACATATTATTGCATCTTATCTTCATACCAACCCTGTGGAGTAGTTACTACTATCATTTCCATATTTATATATGATAAAAAACGAGGTAAGGAAGTAGATCAAAAGATGATTACATTTATCTGGTGAAATTATTAAAATCATAGACTTAGAAGCAACCAGCATTCAAACATAGCAAGGAAAATGACTACTCATCTCTTACTCATAAAGTGAACATCTGAAAGTCTTTGATATTCTGACCACATTGTGTGCGTTCAACTAGGTTCAAGAGTGAGCAAGAAGGAACAAGTCAGTTCCCCATCAGGCAAGGACACCGGGTCCAAAAAGAGGGGTCACAGCATTCAGTTATCACAGATTGACATACAGCACAATGAGACTATTCTTTTTCAAAACTGCACTCAACAAACTGGTAAGAGCAGAGATCACCGATTCAATCATAAACATGGAAGAATGCTAAGGATCTAATAATAAAGTTCATCTACAGTTGGTCTCTGAGAATTTTTCATGGTACATAACAATGATCTCTTAAAAATCTCTAGACTTTTGGGGGCTTAGTAACACCATCACCTAACTCCAACAAGTTAAAAAGGAGCAACAGCTCCAGCAGACCCAAGCGACATTATGTATATAAACGTCAGCATCACCCTATGAAAACGCCTGAAAATACTGATGCCCCAGCTGGCAAATCCCAGGGCCTGGGCTCTGGTGCTGGCAGGGGGAGCAGCGGAACGGGAGCAGCGCTCGCATCCTCTTACAGGTTCAGTGCTTTTGTGTGTAAAACTGAGATGATGCTAGTATCTACCTGGAAAGATAGCGAGGAGGACTGCATCTACTACTTTACATAAAACAAGACATTAGCGTATAAAGGACACAGGAAACACTCATTAAATGTTTCCTTTTTCACCTCATCATCATCTGTCAATACTACGAGCATCACATTTCACACAAAATAATGGAACAGTGTTGCTTACTGCCACTAGACTGCTTCAATAAATGTCAATAATATTCAGAGATTTCCACCTTGATCATCTGTCAGGAGCCTTGGTGGCGTAATGGTTACTTACACCTTAGTAATCACAAAGTCCACAGTTTGAATCCACCAGCTGCTCTGCAGGAGAAAGACGAGGCTCTCTACTCCCAGAAATAGTTACAGGCCCAGAAAGTCACGGGGCAGTTCTACCTCGCCTTACTGGATCACGGCGAGTCGGTATCAGTGGCAATGAGTTTGGTTTGGGGTTTTTATATCATTTTAAATTGAACCCTGGCTTCTCATCATTAAGCTTAAGTACTTTAACACCTTTGACTATCTGAAATGTCTCCTAATTCGACTCCCAGCCCATCCTTCATCCAATCCACCTCTATACTTCATTAATATTTTATTGAGTAGGTGGGGGGGGGGGGGGGGGGGGGGGGCTAAAGGTGTCATTTCTATGCTTGGGGATAAAAAAATAAACATTACCACAAAAGTATCAACACGGTTGATGCTACTGTTGTGGTTATGTTGTTTTTAAAGACTTTGATCTAACGCCATACACCAAATCGTTATAAACGAACTGATAATAATGGCTGAAATTCATTTCAAAGTTATCCATTTGAAATTGGGAGTGAGCAAATGAAGAGACAAAACAGTACTGGCCGTGACTTGACAATTTTGGATGAAGAGTAAGAGGATCCATTCTAATATTCTCTCTAATTTGCATATGTTTACAATTTTCTGCAATAAAATGTTATTTACCTGAAGGGGAAAAAACCCTTTCCAGTTGCCTAAAGGAGCAAGGCAAATTTTTAGCAACATATTCACAAGCAGTTATTTATCACTGTAGCCTGCCTCTTCTCTTGACTTATCATCACGATCCACACAATGTCCCAGTATTAAACATATCAGGCCAGACTCGTTCATCTGAGTCTCTGTACAACCTATTCCTTTGCTAAGAAAATCTTAGCAGAGCTTCAACCTGGTTCAGTCATAGCCAAGAAAATGAAACAAGAGGATGCAGATTTGTAAATGTGGGTGGTTTCCTGAAACCACAGCAGGAACAGGAACTATTATAAGCTGACTTTACTTGAAATCAATCTCCCTGGAAAACACGGGCAGAATCTGCATTGCACAGCAACCATTTCTCTTCACTAGAAGACTTAGAAACATGTCTGGCTCAAAGATGGTGGCCACCTGTGTGAGCTGCATGCATGTGACTCATCATAGTTCTCTCCTCACCCAGACTCCTGAGAGGAGTCCCTACATCTTTTCCAACTCCTTCGTCTCAGGCCTTCAACCCCCAATTGTTTGCCATTCTGGTTATTATCCCAATAAACTCACATTTACAAAGTTCGGTCTGTTGCCAATTTTACTGCATTAGCCATGACTCAACCAGTTCAAACTGGTTCTAAGCCCCAGTTCTATTTCCAGTAGAACTTTTGAGACCCAATTAAAGGGTCGTTTCCTTATGTTTCTTTAATCCTTAGTTCATAGCTTTATTTCCAGGGATAGTATTTTTTTTAAGATTTGGGGGTACTTTTTTCCTTGTATATCTACCTCCCCACCAAAAATCACACACCCTCTAGAGGCAGAATCTGTGATTGATTATTTTATTAAGTATTCCCTAGGATATGAAAAGTAGTGCTTAGAACGTAAACAGAATAGTAATAGTCACCCATGTCGAACATTAATAAAATAATGTCTAACGAACTATAAATTATATATCCCTAATATACCAAACTTTATTTACTAGATATTTATCATACTCCTTAGAAATCAATTCATTTTTAAAGAAATACATTGTTCATCCTGAGGTGAACACCAATATTATTTTTAAAAGAAATTATGGACAAAGAGATATGAGTAGTTAACAGTTCAAACAAACAAAATTGCCAAGCTACAAGTGAAGCTTAGATGTGGATCCAGAAGGGAACTTATCAGTAAAGGATGGTAAACTTTTACTTTATTACAGAAAACAGTTGAAATGTTTAACATTCGTAATGCAAAATTAAGTTCAGCCAGACTCAGCAAACTATTAAGATCCCTTAGGAAATTATTTCACTTTACACCTTGTACAAAGAGAAAGGAAACACTCACTAGTATAAAACTTCATTTGCTTCGTGTCTTTCATATCTCACAGTTTCACACATTAATCTGTAAAGAAATAAAGACATGAGTTCAACAACTAGAATTAAAAATACATTCTTATTAGTTAAAATGTGAAATAAGATGAGTAACCTAGAATGTTAAGATTAAGTCATTTGCCTTGTCATATCATTTATTGATTATTATCTTTGGAGCCTGCATTAGCTACATCAAGTTGAAAAAGAGATGCTAGTAAAGAAAATATTTAGATGTCACCTTTACCATATTTATTTTATGGGAAGTAAAAGTTGTATGTATTTTTCATGTGGAAAACAACAGTTGGATAAATTAAGTTGAACAGAATGAGAAGGAACGTCAAAGTTAGAAAAGAAAACCTATTGATTTTGAAAGTGATGACATTATTCTCCATCTTCTATTAATGGAACTGAACAGTATGGAATTTCAGACAAAAGTAGGCTTTTAATAACTCAGTCTTTTTTATGACTTGTGACTAAATGGAGAATTTATAAGCTTCAGGATTTGTTATTTCAGCTCCCTGAGGAAAATTTTATGAAATTAGGAAAAGCATGTATAAATGTTTAAACACACAAAATTATCTCAAGAATAGTGTCTTCACTAAGTGTCCTATTTAAACCCAAATAAAATTTACCAACAGAAGTACAAAACAAAGAATATTAACAATATCTTGTGAAGGAACTCATAAACAAAGAACATTAGCTGTGAAAAAACACTTGAACAAAGCCTCAATTTCAGTCGATGAGGTTACTGTTCTTCAATGTGACACACATGCCATCAACTCAGAGCTACTCTTCGCTCTGTTTGGTCAATCCAATGAGACCATGTTCTCTTGATATTTCACTTAAAATAATCTCTTCCCACTATCACCAACCTACTTTAGACTCTTACTCTCTCAATCCCTAGCACAAAACTGGGAATAATTCCAACTGAATGTTAACTCCACAAGGGACCACTAGATCAAAAATACACAACACTATACACATGCTGTGTTCTTTTTAAGAGACTGAATGAAATCGATCCTTCATAGGAAGACACTACAGCCACAGTGATGGGTCTAAAAATAAACCACAACCAGCCGCCATAAAGATGGTTCTGACTCGTGGTGACCCCGCAAGTGTTAGATAGAGGAGAACTGGGGCTGCGTTTTCAGAGGCTGACTACGAGACCTGTCTTTCTTTTGGGGGGCTGTGACTACTACAGGTAGTATTCACGTAAAGCTCTCTATTGTCTTTTTGTTAAGATAGCATGAACACTTTAAAATAGTTAGCAGGGATCTTCTCTGCAATGTAACACTATGTTTTTTTTCTCTTTATATATATATTTATATATACTTATCAATCATTTTATTGGGAGCTCTTACAGATATAGCAATCCATAATTCAATTAGATCAGGCATAATTGTACAATTGCTGTCACCATCAGTTTCAAAACATTTTCTTTCTTCCTGACCTCTTTGTTATCCCCGTTATCCCTCCTTCCCCAGCCCTACCCCCCAAAATTATTATTATATTATATATCTGTTTTATATTTTGCCGTATCTTACACCATCCAATATACACATTCACTTATAATTCCGTTATTTGTTCCCCTCTAAGTGGGATTATGCAGTCATCATTGCTACTGGTTCCTTTTCCGCCTTCCCATACCCTCAGGGAATCATTTCTCCCATTACTATTTCTGAAGGGTTTATCTATCTTGGATTTCATGCATCTAAAGATCTTAATTATACAAATGAACATACTCAGGTCTAACAAAATCAATGAGTTAAAACTAAGATCATCCTAGTAAGGGGAGGAAATATTAAAAGAACTAGAGGATAGTTATGTGTTTCATCAGTGACCAAACCCAATGATGCATACGTCATCCAAAAAAAAAAGAAAAGAAAAAAGATGCAAACAGTACCTGGGCTGAAATACTCCCTCTTCCCCTCTCCCCCAAGTATGCCCTTATGGCCCACAGAGGGGTGGGGGAAGAAAAAAGACTGCAATGGGGGAGCAGGGCACTAATCCACCCAAGGGGCAGGTATTGCTTGTCTGCAAAGGAAAGGGAGAAAGAGAGTCGACCTCATTCCAGTGCACCAAGGCTTGAGGGCAACATTCCTGTTCTGAGAAGCTCCTTCACATAGAGGGCTGCAAGGCTGGCGTCAGCTAGAGACATTATATCCCCTGCCTACAGGACAGCACTGAAGATACAGTTCAGGGAGGAGGAGTGGGCCTGGTCTGACCGACCTACATGGGAGCAAACCAAGAGGGGCATGCAACAGACCAGCAATGGGAGCAAAGCCACAAGTCCTTAAGGGATCTTTTTGTAGACTTCTGACTCCTGGGCAGGTTTTGGTACCTCATCTGAACTGGTTGGGGGATATTCACAAGGGGGCCACACTTTAAGTCTAAAGAGGCCTTTCTTTCAAGTTACCTTTGAACTAACTCAAAAATCCAGCCTTTAGGTAAGGAGCCAACCATGTTAACCCTTTGTATCGCTTGGAAAATTAAGTATCATATTCTATTTCCTTTACTTCTCACCTGGTTCTGGTGCTCTTTGACATTAGTCCCTCCATTCCTTTGAGCCTGAACCCTTCACCTGAATCATGACCGATATCTCTTTCTCTTTGGGACCAACGTATGAACACATTTTAGTGTCACCAACCTGTGGGAAGGGTTATCTCTTTTAATCTCACACCATCCTCCAGCTATTATCCACATTTTGCTTTTCCACAACTGAAAACCTCCTTTACATTTCCATTCTCACATCCCCTTGAGCTTCCCTCTTCTCTGGAGCTCTGAATCTCTAAGCTAAAGCTCAACAACTATCTAGCCTACCCGTTCTAATCTTAATGCCACATCTCAGCATTTGATTATTCCCTTTTCTTTATAGCAATATCATCTTTAGTCCCTTTAGTCTCCTGGCTTTCCTTTTAACTGTCTTTTTGCTTTGTTTTTCTGTCTCATTTTCCATCTCCGCACCCTCCCCCTCTGCCTGACTCTTACACAGGTTCTAGTGGTCCTCCCTAGCCCTTCTCTCCTCTGGACTCACACAGCATCATCAAGTCTGTGGATTTTCAGCTCGTCTACAAATGAATGACTTCAAAACTGAACCAGTTTGGATCTCTCATGATATCCATTAGCCAAACAAATGCTCAACATAGCCACTTACGTGTCTAATAGCCATCTCACATTTAAATGCCAAAATTAGAACTCAAGAGATTTCTCCCCCAAATCTGTTCTCAAGTCTGTATCCGATTGTTTAAAAAAATCCCTGATGGCATCCTTGCCTCCTCTTTTCTTCACAGTCTAACTCTCTGCAGGTACCTGTCCACAAAAATCTATACTCTAAAACTAGCTAAACGTACCATCTCCACTGCTAAAATCTACTCTGAGCCCCTCATTATCCCACTGTCAGCTCTCACAATGACCACAATGGATTACTGGGCTTTCTACCCCTATCATCCATTCACCACAAAACTACCAGTTATAGCCTCAAAAAGCATATCAAATCATCTGGCATAGCAGGTTATGAGATGGTCTGCGAACCACAAAGTCAGAAGTTCGAAACCACCAGTCTCAGGAGAAAGATGAAGCTTTCCACTCCAGTAAAGAGTTAGTCTCAGAAACCCAAAGGAGCAGTTCTACTCTGTCCGGTAGAGTTGCTATGCATCAGAAATCCACTCAGCAGTAATGAGCTTCGGTTTATCATATTTTAGCATGTAGCAAAATTACTGTCATCTTTAAACACTGTTAAGGAAGGCAAATAGTTCTTCCCTAAAATCCTTAAATAAAGCATACTAACAATAATGTAGTTATTTCTTAATGTTCTAAAAGCACCTATATCATACTAATTGTGGGTACTATAGACTAACATACAAGGGGGCACCCCCCCAAAAAAAAAACAGAGAAGGCTTCGCTGGGCAGAGCTTTCGTAGTAGTATGCATTTTTCCTGCTAGGC
>NW_022109767.1:17256769-17265465 GCF_000313985.2 Echinops telfairi
ATGAACCACAATAATACAGAGGCAGCACTGAAATTTTCAAATGGAATGCCTCTTTCCCTCCAGAAGACGAGAACTCTGCTCTACTGTCCACTGTAAAATAAAAAGACTTTGGAAATCTTAATTATGTACATTTTGCCACCTCTCCCCAACAGAGAAAAACTATTTTATTTGTGGATGTTCGAACTAAGTGTTATTCTTCCCAGGTCTAAGTCTTTTCATTTTAAAATTCATGGAAAATAATTTATCGACGTGAGATAAATTTTTCTCAGACATGCTGAAAATATACAGCAGTTTTTCTGAATTGTTAGATTTCTTTGTATCCCCTTTTTGTTGTTCATTTAGACATGCCTGACCTTGCTCTAAAAGAAAAGTATGTTAGTTTAAGCTAGTTTTTCCCATAAATGTGAGAAACAAATGGCTCTCAACACAAGTAGAATATAAACATCCTAAAGGCTGTTTTTGCAAATTCATACCAATAAAAAAAAAACTGCATAAGATTTAAATACAGCCTTACATTGACAGACTCAATATTCATGTATTTGAATTATTTTTAACCAAAAATTTCCTTTGGGATGTAGAAAGCTTATAATTATAAAGCTGGTTAATGGATTTAAGGTAGGTTACACATATTGCTACTTTTTCCATTTTCCATAGGAAAAATTAAAATTTATTTTATTGCTCTGAACTCCTATTATCTAAATAATTTTATAGCCGCATACAACATAGACGTGCATCGCATGCTTTACATGTACCACAGGAACAAAAAATTTGCATTAAGGATTTATTGCATTTGTATTTAAAGATTAGCTACAGTCCATTAAAGTAGATCATTGGCAATGGTTTCGTTTGCAGAAAAAATGTTTTCAAAACAGTGGTTGTTTCTAATACACAAAATAAAAGTTACACATTTTTAAAAAGTTAATCTTGCTTTAATATGAGCTATCTTTAAAAATCCCAATGGTTTTGTCCTCGCTAATGAAACTTTACTCAATATTTAAAAACTTAACCTGCAATCTATTTAATTTGAAATTTTTAATTTTAGAAGTACTCAATCCTCATGATACTCTTTTCAATTAACAACTAAATATAAAATTGACATGCTCACAAACTAATTAGTGTTTAAAAGTATAGGGGAAATACATAAGAAACTAGTGGCATCGCCCCTTTCTAGATTTGTTGGAAATGAAACTTCTTAAACAAAACCTTTCCATTACATTCTAGCTTCTTTTTATAAGCAGTCCATCATCTCAAATCTTTTTATTTTATGTTTCAGTGAAGGTGAAATTCACTGGATTATGTAAACTATTCTGTTTGTAATATGAATCCCAAATAGCCATAAATAAAACATAGATTCAATGGTTGTAAGTTTGATTTTTTTGAGCTGTCACGCTACAGTAAAATCGGCGAGTCTTTTATATATTACAGTCTACATTAAAATTAAAAAAATTTTTAAAAACACAATACAATGTTTCCTAGAAAACAGCAATCTACATATTATAATAAATGTTCTATACAAATACCTAGAACATACTAAAACAATAAACCTAATCATTCTTTGAATACTGCAAACATTTTCAATCCTGATGCCCCTGAGAGCATCAGAGCTGAGTTCCATCAACTGTCACTGAGTCAACTCCGACTCACAGTGACACCAAGCGGGTTTCCAAGAGTGTAACTCTCTATGGAAACAGACAGCCGCACTTTCTCATTGGGAGCTGCTGGTGGTTTTGAGTAACTCTGCAGTTAACAGAACAAAGTCTAGCGCACATGCTTGCAGGCCTCCTTCAGAATGAAGCGATAGAGCTTTACCTTCCAGAACAGCAAATCGCTATTTGTCCCTTAGAGTACTTCCATAATGTTACACCAGCAAAATCTCTAGGGACTAGTTCTACCCTAAGAACATGTGGAATTGCCATGAGTTGGAAACACAAAGGAAACGGATTCGGTTGCTTTCGGTTTTGGTATATTCACCAAGCACAGTGTTTATGACTGTGTATGTGGGTGTGTGTGTGGAAGAGGATATTAATTGCTATAACAGAAATGTTGAAAATCTATTGTGTGACAAAATGGAATTAAATTTTGCAAAAATTATCAAAAGCTGAATACAGGTGCTATGGGAAAAATAATTCATAAGTAAGCCGTAACTTTAAGTCCACATCTTAACTATAATTTAAGTGATCAGATAAAGTTTTAGTATTCTAGTAATTAAATGTCAAATCAATTTTACAATGACATACCTAAGTTGATGCTCCCTCAAGTTTGACAAAGCTTCCATGCCATGCAAATAGGAGTACACTATTTCCAGGTCCTGTTTGAAAGAAAAAGAAACGATTAGACTTGTTAAATCCTAAAATAAATCACTTACATTTATAGAACAAACTAAACTATGGATAGTTGCTTTGTTTAAAATACACATTTGCTTAGACATTCACAATAACTATGAACAGAAAAGCTGAACTGCAAAACTATTACCTACTAAAATTTCCTTTGACATATATCTACATAACCATTTACGAAAATCAATTCCTCTATTTGCAATACCAGGAATACAAACGGACATTTACTCCTCCCCTAAATCTTAAAGCAAAAGGTTTTCTTGGCAAAAGTATTTTTGAATTTGTTAAGTAATCTATTCTTAATAACAGATGTTGAGATATAATTCATATACTATAAAATCTGTCCTCTTAAGGGTAAAATCAGAAATCAGTGGCTTGTATTGTACTAGTATTCTTCAATTTCAGAACATTTTCAACACTCCATAAATCACCCTCATACTCATTAGCATTGAGTTATTGCTCATTCTTCCTTCTCTCCAGCTACTGGTAACAATTAATCGATTTTCTATTTTAACAGACTGGCCTATACTGAACATCTTGTGTTAACTGGAGGAAAGGTCTGTTGTGACCGGCTTCTCTTACTTGGGTTGTCTTTTCGAGATTCACCCAATGTCCACTTTGGTCCATCTAAAGCAAAGTGCAAAACACTCAGTCCCATGAACCACACTGTCTCTATGACCCTGAGACCGGAAGAATTAAATGGTGCCAGCCTCCATTACCAAATGCCCCTAAAGGGATCACACTAGAAGGTCCTGAACAGAATAAGGAGATAGGGGTAGAATGTGGAACAAAAGTCAAATCATAAAGAAGACCAGGTTTCCTGGTCATACGGAGACGAGACCCTACGACAGTGGCCCTTTGTCTTGCTTGAAGCATGAACTGAATCCACCCGTGTCAGTCCGTGGTGGAACTAGAGAAACAAGTCCAGGGAGACTCATATATGTACAAGAAAAAGCTTTCTATACAAGAGCAATTGAATATTGAGAAAACATCCCAGCCTAGTCCAGATCAAGTCCATATGTCTGATATTAGCCCTTATGTCTGATACCTATCCATAAAGTCCACTTCAGACTCACGAAATACGTGCAATGATGCCAAGTGCAGAAAGATAACAGGCTATGGGTGGGAAGTCTTGTGAATCCAGTGACATTGTAAGCCTCTCAGTGCTGGTACGGGTCTCCATGTGGCTCCTTCAGCTCAGGCACTAGCATAGTTCCATGTGTCTTGTCAGCTGCAATGTCTCCCAGGAAGTGAGCCCATGTCCTGCCCTCCTGCCAGCTATTTATCTCCTTAGCACCTCCAAATGAGGTCACTAAGCTGCAACTAGATTGACAGGCTAAACTCCACCCCTTCACTCTGAATCCTCAAACTGACACCAGATTATGTAACTACCACAGTCCCCTGGGTCTCTTTGTAACCGAACAATACACAGATTCATTAGGTAAACAATAACATTAATGAGAGCCACACTCCTTAGAACAATCCACCATTTGTGATAAAGAGGACAGCCAAAGACAAAGTTCAAAAAGGTTAGGGAAGGAGGAGGACCGGCGACAGGAAGCAGAAGAAGGAAATGGGGTAAGTGCTCTTACACTGAACAGATGGCAAAAATGAGATGAAACAGAGTGTGTACAAATTACTGAATATGAAACTGACACATGCTTTAGAAACCTTCACCCAATTCATAATTTTTAGAATCCACATTCTATTTATTATAAATATGTATTACTGGTAATTATCATACTGAGCGAAAGAATATGTTTCTATTTCTGAAGAGGTTATATTTTGATTCTCATAGTAAGATCTTACTTTTTCGCTGAATTGCCTGACTATCCATCTGTTACAGCTTACCCAAGGCCAGCACTACTGTCACCTAAGTAAAACAGAATGACCGGCATTCCTGCAACATCATTAAACAAATACATTTACATGAACCAAATAAAATTATTTTTGAAAAATATTAGAAATAAGATTTAAAGACACTAGATAAAGAAAGAAACTGGAGAGGGGAAAATCTAAAAGAAATATGACAGAAACAAGAATTTGAAAGTTTCGAGAAAAAACTGAGAAAAGAGCAGCCTTAAAACCTTTAAATAATTGGAAGACCTTGAAATAGTTTCTTCTCCTTCAATCAAACCAAGCAAAAGCAAAGTTTAAAAAGAGCATGAACCTTAATCGATTGGCACTTTTAAATTCTGCTACTTTTAAATTCTATAGAATTCTATAATTATATAGGGGTTGCATTCCTGAAATAAGCTATGTTATATACGAGGAGGTATCAAAAACAAAACAAAACCAAAAAACCCTACTGGAATTACGCTGGGTGGACGTAGCTTTTATAGTATGCATTTTTCCCACTAGGCGCGCATCAAGCAACTCACTCTGAGTTAGTGCACCCAGTGGCAACGCCTGGAAAGGTTCTCTCCGGTCACAGTGAATATTTTTGTAAACGCAGTTTCGCTCAAACCTAGTTTTTTGTGATGGCTGATTTAAGAGAACAGCATACAGCTAGCTGTGAAATTTTGTTTCCTGCTTGGGAATAACACCTCAGAAATGTTGTGATGTTGAACACAGGGAAAAACTCAAGTGTAGGAGTGGTTTTGTCATTTCAAAAAAGGTGAAATGTCAATTGATAACAAACCTTGTTCTGGACATCCATCAACTTCCTGAATGGATGAAAATGTCAACTCATAGTGCATTTGGTGTGTTCCACCAGGTCAGACTGTTAATCAAGCTTTCTATTTAGAGGTCCTGAAAAGATTGCTTAACAGTGAGTGACAAAAAAGGCCTGATTTGTGGCAGACAAGGGACTGGTTGTGCGACCAGGACAAAAAAACTTATTGGTGCAGCCATTTCAGAGCGCCAGTTTGGGGCAAAAAACAGCACGTCTCTCTTGCCCCACACACCTTACTCACCTGATCTCACTCTGTGACTTCTTTTTGTTTCCGTCAAATGAAGAAGGATATGAAAGGACAGTGATTTGACAAGTAGAAGAGGTGAAGAAAAAACAAGGGGGGTGTTGTCAGCCATCCAAATAGACGAGTCTGAAAAATGTTTCCGAGAATGGAATCGTAGGTTTGACAAATATATTAAGTGTAATGGAAGAGTACTTTGAAGGTGATAAAGTTGCTATGTCAAAAAAAAAAAATTACATCTATACACTTATGAAGCTGATGTTTCCATCTCCCTAAGCCTAATGACCCTTGAAAGAACCAAGAACTGCCAAAGAACCAACAGCGCTATCGAGGAAGAAGTATGACCATAATGCTCCTTAGAGGTAAGGATGATGAAACTTTGTCTCATGTACTTTAGATGTGTTCCTAGTCCCAGGAAACTTATATCTATCAAAGTAGCAGGGCAGCAAAAAAGATCACCACCCTGGATGAGATGGATGGACACAGTGACTCTAACAGTAGGCTCAAACTTAACAACACTGTCAGGATGGTGCAGGGCCGGGTAGCTGGACCCAGCTCAAGAGCAGTCCACCACCACCACCACCACCACCGCTACCTTTCTAGCAAGCATTCTGGACTCTTCTACTAACATCTCAAGACCGTAATTTTGGCAATCTGTGTTCCTTTGACATATTCAGGAGCTTTGGGAACAAAAGTCTGAACAGGCAAGACCGGAGCTGTAAGGTGGATAGGATAAGGTTTCCCAGTAAAATTCATCAGACCAGCATTTGCTACTCTTGAAGAATGAGCATGCAAACTGTTGTGCTGAAAAAATTTTCTGGGCAGAACTTTCCTGGCTCCCAGCGCCCCCAGCCCTCTAATATAGTTTTCTTAAAACTTCTTCATCATAAGCCCAAGTGATTGTCCTGTGTCCTTTAAAAAAATCTATCAAAATTATCCCTTTGGAGTTCTAAGGGGGTGGGGATAGGGGAAACACAACATCAACAACAACAACCCAAGTTACCAGCACCTTCTGAGCTGGCCTCTTTGCCTTTAACTAATCCATTAAATCCAACCCCTTCCCTGCCAAGCCACTGTTTCCACTGGAAGTTGTTTTTGTTGTAGTGTATCCTAATGAAACTGAAACTAAACATATTACCAAGAGAATTTGTCTGCTGCTTCCACAGATCCCAGCAGCATGTTGAAATACATTTTATTTGAAATCTGTGTAAACTGGAACTTTCGTAGCAATACCTTCTGACTTTACTTCGTATCTACCAACAGTAACTACCATGATTATCTTAATACAGTATGTATAATTTGTAACTTGCATAAGAAAGAAGTCTTTTTTGAAGTTAATAAAAATATAGAAAACAATGCTGCATAAATGCAGGTGAATGGGTGAGGAAGTTATTGGACCTGCATTATATAGCAGAAAGTGAAATAATGGAACAAAAAACTGCAAGACCAAAAAAGAATATTTTTTTAAAGACCAAATTTTTAAACCAGCTTTTCACTTTGGAAGTATGTTGCTGAAGGCAACCCACTAGTGCACTCAGCTACTAACTGAAAGCCAATGGATCTTTGTATGTGTGAATGGATTTTGAACTCACACTTAACTGTAAGCCCTAGCCTAAGAACACAATCAATTCTTATGATTTGCTTCCACTCAATACTTACCTTCATGAAGGGATCACTGAAGTTATGGGTACTATAGCAAAGTACAGTGAAGAAATTACATGGTGCCTGGCTATCAGAAAGTTTAGCACCTAGGGCAGTGGTTCTCAACCTTCTTAATGTCGTGACCCTTTAATATAGTTCCTCATGTTGTGGTGACCCCCAACCATAAAATCATTTGCACTGCTACTTCATAACTGTAATTTTGCTACTGTTATGAATTGTAATGTAAATATCTGATATGCAGGATGTATTTTTATTGTTACATAATTAAATTGTTTAACTGTTTACATAATTTAATTAATTTAATTGTTACATAAAGCATAGTGAATGATCATGAAAACAATATGTAATTATATATTGTGAAATATTTATTTTTAATTACAAATAAATGAAATTTTGTCTTGAACCATGGTGTAGCATGGGTAACAGTCTTAATAGAACTACAATAAACTACATTGCTTCATTTTGCGACAGTATGTGTAAAAAGCCAACATCAGTGCGAAGGTTGAGATAGCTTCTTTCTCACCAAATCAGAAATTCTCGGAATAGTCTTTGCAAGAGCACAACGAAGATCATCTTCCACAAGTCTACTTCTCTATTTAGACTTGATAACCAATACGCTGGAAAACCCTGTTTCACAAAGATATGTTGTTGGAAATGGAAGATGGCGCAACACAGTCTCAGACAGAACAGGCTATGACTGCAAACACTTGATCCAGAATTTTGTAACTGGCATTGTACGGAAATCCGTTCTTGCTGCATCACTGCTGTTAAAAAGTTCAATGAACTCCTCTTGTGCTGTCTCAGGAACATCTTCAACTTTGTGAATGGGCTTCTGTGAATGGGCAGTAGCCGCTTTTAAAAGAGTAGCTGCTTTCAACACAGCAGCTGCTCTCTACATGTGTGACGGACCCACGTAAGTACATTATGGAACCAAACCTGTAACATACATACACCTGTATTTGTATGGGGTGTATGTGATGGGGCTGGTGCAATGATGTCATCACGCCAGTACTGCATGTGGGTGGACCCGCCTGGAGACGGATAGAGGATCAGTTTGTCAATTCCTAAGTCCATCAGAAATATGTGGTTTTCGGTGGCGACCCTTGCAAAAGGTTCATTCGACCCCCAAAGGGGTCACAACCCACAGGTTGAGAACCAGTGCTTTGGAAGATAGTGAACGTCCAAAATTCATTTGTAGAAATAAGCTTCCATTTAATACCCTCAGACCATTAAGCAGGGATATGAAAAACCCTGCCTTCACACCGAATACATTAGAAAGTGACTTAATACAGCTACAGTAAGATTAAAATTTAACATCTTATTTTTTTCCCTTTTAACCCATTTTTAATTGGATCTACTTCTTATTTTCTGCTTTCTTTTGGACGTAAGCTTTTCTATGATCATTTTTTGTTCTGAGGTTATTATGTACAGCTTTCTTTATATGAAGTCCAGCATAGTGGGAGTCCAAAGCCCATCTACTGAGTGTCTAGTCAGACTGAGCCACTGGCAGATCCGCTCTAGCCACAGGCAAGAGTCTAGAACAGCCTTACTATCAGGCAGAGACCATGATAATCTTGATTACGCTGGACTGAACTGGATACTTTGCTAGCTGACCTCTCTATAGATAACCTTAATCTGTACTGGGTCAAAGTATCTCTTAGTTCTTCCATGACAGGAATTTATTCCCTGGACTTTTTGCATGTCCGTGGGGCTCTTTTCCTTCTTACACATTATTTGTATTTTAGTTTTTATACTAGTATGATCTTATCTTTCTCCCATTACC
>NW_022109767.1:17269440-17309274 GCF_000313985.2 Echinops telfairi
GTAGGAAAGCGCTTTCAGACATTCCAAGTGATGTGTGAAATATCACACAACACCCTCCTTTTCCAAGAGTTTATCTTTTATGGGGGGGTGTGGGGTGTGCAATAATGGAATGACAGCAAGACAAAAATCGCAATGTGGTGTTCACATGACCAGCTGAGCAGTGAGTGATCTGTGTAGCAACCCGGAGGACAGGTTGTGCCCTCGGACCATTGACAAGCTCTGGTGGAAAAGCAACACCTGAGAATCGGTATCGTTTATGAAAACTATTTTCTCATTAGAAACGCCAGCAATTGAGTTGTAAGCAAAAAGTCATCCTGTCCACAAATAGAAGTATCATGTCTAAATCAGTCTACAATTCCTGTTTTTAAGAGTCGGTATAAGTATTTCCCCTTCATAACAATATATTCATCTGCCAAGCCTAAATTTCCCAGAATACAAATCTCTGAGGCAGCAAGAATAGTAAACACGACAAAATACATGTTCACTTGAAAGCTGCCTTGAGTTGGGGGAGACCTTCCAGTAACTAAGAGTGGAAACTTATTTTTAACTGTTCAGACTACAAAATTTATTTTCATATGTGTACATTAATAGTCTAGAAAATTATTTGCAGAAGATTTAATCCTAGACTGGTTTTTACTCTCCATCACTAATTTAACAGGCAGTGACAAAATGAAATTTCAAGGTAGTATTTAGTTTAATAGTTGATTAAATACAAACAACAAAAAAGTAAAGCAGTATGTGTGCACATCATCACATGCATGCACACACACACTCCCGGTGAATAGTCTAATGAAATGGTTTCTGAATTACTATTTTAAGTTTTACTGACACAATTCACCAATTAGACCATTCAATCAATCATACAACACACAGCTATGGAGTCGATGCTGACTCGCAGCAGCCCTGTGAGGCAGGGTAGGACAGCCCCCGTGAATTTCCACGGCCGTAACTCTTTACGGGAACAGAAAGACCGGTCCTTCTCCCTCATAGCAACTGATGGCTTCACGCTCCTGCCATTGCCGACTGCAAGGGGCAGTAACCACCATGCCACCAGGGTTCTGCACAATTCCCAAGTTTTAACAGGAAAAAGAATTGCGCAATTATCACCACAAAGGATGACATTTTTAAAAATCATTTTATTGGGGCTTGTACAGCTCTCGTCACAATCCATACAACCATCATCTCAAGCACATCTGCACACATGTTGCCATCATCATTTCTTTCTACTTGAGTCCTTGGTATCAGCTCATTATTTTTCCCTCTCTCCCTTGATAATTTATAATTTTTTTTTTCATGTCTTACACTGACAGCTATCTCCCGTCACCCATTTTTCTATAGTCCGTCTAAAGAGTTTGTTTCTTGATCTTTGGAAGTGTTTTCTGAGTCTGATGGGGTGCCACACCCTTTCCCAAAGTCTATTTTTGGCATTCCCCCAGGGACTTCATTGCTTTGCTCCCCTTGCTACTCTATTGCATGCCCTTTGTGTTTTGCCCCAGTGTGGTGTGTGTGTGTGTGTGTGTGTGTGTGTGGAGGGGGTGGGGGGTGTTTAAGTATTTTTAATGTTAGTTAGCATTTAATTAAAACCTTAGGCTTGGTGCAGTGTTCAACTTCCTTCGCAAAGATGGTGTGGCTCTAAATAAACCTTATGCAAACCCTACTGCTGTTAAGAGAGAATGGCGGTAGGAAAGCTCCATCACTCCTATGAGACTATACAATGGGACTGTATTAGATGCACAAATCAAACTGAGATACCTGAAGTTCCTATATTAACCGACTTCCGCAGATCCGGTTAACAGTATTTATTTTCACTCACTGCGCATATATTAACATTCATACAATAATGGAGTTAGTGCTAACAAAAGCAAAGGAATCCCTGGGTAGTGCAAGTGGTCAGCATGCTCACTACTAATGGGGAGGCTGCTTCGAGTCCACCCAGAAGCATTGCAGAAGAAAGGCCTGGCCATCGTCTGAAAACCAGCATTTAAACCCCTCTGGATGGACTGATACACAGGGGGAAGAGGGAGGGTTACGGGGAGTGAGAAGTGAACTCAAGCGCCGCTGCTCTTGTTTGTTTTTAATAAAAGCAAAGCAGGCTAGGTCAATGAGGACACAGGCTCTCTATTGCCTCTTAGCAGAAAGGAAATGGAAGCAGGTTTTAAATATAGAAAAGTTCACTGCTGCCATATTTCTAGGACAAAAGACAAAAATATTTTAACATCTGTTTTTCCCATCTTGAATGCTTTACTGAGGAGTCAAGCACCAATAGTATTATATATTCTCAAACTTTCTTATTTCTCAATAGAACAATAGAGGTAAATGAGAATATTCCACATATGTAATTAAAGTCTTCTCTCTCTATGGGTCAAAAATGAGTTCAAAATTGTTTTTAAGTTGCAGTCATCATTTATTTCTTTCAGACCAATCTATAAAAGATGAAGAGCATATAAGAGGGACAATTTAAAATTAGACTTGCTACCATATACAAATTTTGGGAAGAGGTCAAATATAGGAAAGAGGTATATTACTGGATTGGGAAAAAGCAATTACTGTAGAGAAGCCATCAAGACCAGGAAAAAAAAGAAAGAAAGAAAGATGAGGGGAGGCCAGATAATGGTTAACAAATCCAAATTTCTCAAATGAATTGTTGGTAACCTAAAATGCGTGTTACTTCAGACAGAGCCATTGTTACAAAGGATTATCACAATGGTGTCCTGGAACTACAAAACAGGAGAAGACGGAAGGGAAGCTGTGAAATTGCCTTTTCCTGGTAAAGGCCAAGCTTAAAGAAATCCAGTACGAGAGGTGCCAAATGTAGATACATAGGAAAATTTTCACAAATGCATGGCAGAGTGAGAAACTCAGGTCGAAGTGATGAGAGCCTTGATAAGCTAACTATAGTCTACTTACAGAGCTCTGCTTTACTTAGGGTTGGTTTGGTGTTTTGCTGCTATGTTATTCTACAAAACTATATAGACAGGTGATGACAGTAGGTCTAACACTCCTCTAAAAACATTTTAGTCTTCAAATTGGCATCTTTTTAGCAATTTAAGGAGGTTTTTTGAAATGGGTATTGCCATTGTAATATGTCATTTGATTTCCTCATAGCTGCTTCCATGGGTGTTGTGAGTGGAGGTAAAATGAAATCCTTGATAACTTCAATCTTTTCTCTGTTTATCAAGATGTTGCTTATTGGTACAGTTGTAAAGATTTTTGTTGTATGTTGAGATGTAATCCACACTGAAGACTGTAGCCTTTGGTCTTCAGTAGCAAGTGCTTCAAGCACCCTTTGCTTTCTATAAGCTTTGTAAACTGTCCATCTATAAAGAGCCTTCCGCCAACCATGACGCTGTAATCTTGCATTCTTCTCCACACAGTCCAACTTCCCCGACTACTAGCTCGGCATACTAAATACAGTGAACGGATACAACCCTGAACACACCCTTTATTTTAAACCAGGCAGTATCACCTTGTTCCATTTAAAACCTACATACAGATGCCCAGGAGAGCACAATGAAGTGTTTTAGAATTCCTATTCTTTGCAATTCTATCCATAACTTGTCAGGATTCATAAAGCTGAATGCCATTGCATAGTCAATAAGGCAAAGGTAAAATGTGTTTCTGGTATTCGCTATGTTCAGTCAAGATTCATCTGACATCAGCAATGATATCCCTTACTCCACCACCACACTCTGCCGAATCCAGATTGACTTCCTGGCAACTCCATCAAGATACTGCCACAAAAACAGGTTTAGAATTACCTTCGGCAAAACTTCACGTGTGTGATATTAACGATAGTTTTATAATTTCTGTATTGTACTGGATCACTTTTGAAATGGGCATACATATGGATCGCATCAAGTGAGGGTACTGGCTGAAACATCTCGGCGTGTCTGCCGTCTGTCAATTCCAGCGCTGCGGTTTGGATCTCTTCCTCAGTCCCTTCACTTCAGGATTCGCATGACTGAACATGAAATGATTGAACGCGGACCAACTCTATTTGGTAAGCGACTGTGTACTCCTTCAATCTCAAAGATTCCTGTGCCATGTAATACTTTGCCCATATATTCCCACTGCAGATATACTTTGTGTGACAGTTGGGTGTTGTCAACTTGGCCGCGCCACCATTCTCAGTGATTTGGGAGCTAAAGCCTCCCCCGTGATGTGAGCTAACATAATATAAATCAACTCCTTGATAGGATCTTCTGAGAACAACCAAGTAATTGTGAGATTAAGATAGAGTGCTACCTCCTTAAGCAGGTCACAGTCATGATGCAAATAGAAAAGGTTTCGTTAGGGTATAGCCTACTTCAATAGAAGTTGACACTGTAGGGTAGCTAGCCCACTTCTGCTGAACCGCACCTGGTGTTTCAACCTCTGGCTCTTTAGACTTGAGGGAAAAAGTCAATCCTATTGCCTGCCAACCTTGGATTCATTTGACTCTGCATTCACCAGCCTATGATCTTACTGCTACTTAGCCTCCACACCTACATGAGTAAAGAGAAGCTTCCAGCTTAATCTGCTTCCACAAAAATGTCAGCCACGTTCTTGATGTAAATAACTTTCAAATGCACCTGGGGGTGGGTGGGGGGAAATAATCCTTAGACTTGTTTATTTATAGTGTTTGCTTTATTGCAGTGGTCTATAACCATATCCCACTATTATTTCCAAGATATACATATGTATTTCAATATAAAGCTTAATTTTTTTTATCTTCAGCTTTCTCAGGTTAAGAGATATAGAGTGAGCTGCAAATTTTAGAATTTATTCTGATGTCCATTTTAGTCATTTCTTTCCTGATTTTCATATAATCCTTTGCTTTCTCCATAAATGATGTCCTGGATTTCATCTGGTCTTTGGCCATCAGTGTTTGATGCCTCAAAGCTATTCTTGAGACGGTCTCCAAACTCAATGGAATATACCCCAGGGCATATTTTGGTTCTGTGGATTGGCTTACTTTTTCTTTAGCTTCAATTTGACCTTGCATATGAACAACTGATTATCTCTTCCATAGTCAGCCCTGTCCTTGTTCTGGCTGACGATATTGAACTTCCCCATGGCCTCTTTCCACAGATGTAGTTGATTTAATTCCTGTGTATTTCAGACAGCAAAGTCACGTGCATAGTTGCCAAGTATGTCACTGAAAAGGGCATTTCTAGTGCATAGGTTGTTGGTCTTGCAAAATTCTGTCAGGCAATCTCCAGCACTGTTTCTATCACAAAGCTGTATTTTCCAACAACTGATCCTTCTTGTTTCCAGCGTTAGCATTCCAATCAGCCATAATTGTTGATGTATCTTTATTCCATGTTTTATCAATTTCAGACATCACAAATTGGTAATTTAAAAAAAAAAAACAAGCATTTTTTCCCATCTCTGACATTTTACTTTTGGTATATAAGTTTGAACAGCTATATAATAGCAGTTTTGTTTTCTTTTAATCTCTGACATTTTACTTTTGGTATATAAATTTGAACAGCTATATAATAGCAGTTTTCTTCTGTTTTTTAATTCTGCAACACGATAGTCAGGAAAGTCCCACGGAGCAGTTCTACTTTAAAGGATGTAGCATCAATTCAATGGCCACAGGCTTAGGTTGTTTGTTTGTTTGTTTTTTTTTGCTTCTATCAATTGTGGCAGTCTACCAGTCTCCAGCAACATACTTAAAAAATAGCATTTACCTTGTTTTGCTTTCTTATAAAACTTCTAGTCTTACAGTAAAATGAAAGGCTGCAACACTCTAACAGTAGACTGGCTAAAGAAATAAAAACTGTCTATATATGAAAAGAAACAGAGAATCTCACATGAAACACAATATATATATTTTCCTGATACCAATTAATGACTTTTATTTAGTCTCAAATTCCATCAGAAATCAGGGGTGAGGGTCAAAATGTGTTCAGCTATCATCTATCCCATTCTTCATTTAGTTCCCTGGAAAATTTAATTTACTGAATTTTCGTCTGCACAAAGATGCCATCCTGAAACAGAGATTGGTACAAAACAATTCTAGTCCTCAGAGAAGCTTAGAGTCTGTTAGGAGAGAGAAAACATCCTTACAAACAGCTACAGTGCAGGGCAGTAATTCAATTATGAATCATGGGTGGCAGAATTTCCTCATTCTCGAATTAATCACTTCTGATTCTCCATTATCTTGCCAGCTGATATGGAAGTTCTAAATCATATCGCTTATGTCTTCTTCCTATAGGCCCTTATCCTCGAGCTACAACTCCAGCAGATTAATAAATTGCCAGGTGTATTTACAATTAATACTTACAGAATTCATAAATATTTCTATAACCTTAACAAGCAGTTTTTGAGGGTACACTGGAGAAATGTGATTATATCCTCAATGATGCGTTTGGTTCTTCTATTCTTTGAACTGTGTCACTTCCAAAATATATATATATTTTTTATTGGGTCATTTAACTTTATTACAGCTCAATAATACAATATGCAGTGACAACATCTGCCAAAAAGGACTTATACTTCTGCATGCCTCTGGGGATCAGATCCAACTCTGCAAAACCACCAGCTGTGCCAAACATGTGTGGGCGCTGGCCTTCCACTACTACTCTGCATACACTCTGTCCCAAAGCCAAGGGCATCAATTCTGCTGGGTCCTCGGGAGAGTAGGCCAAGGGAAGGCCAAGGTCAAGGAAGCACTGCTTCATCTCGCCTCACCTACTCACTCATTCATAGTCATATTGTAGCTGTTGGATTTATGCCTGAGGAAAGTGTACCTGTTGTAGAAACCTTTATGTGCATTCTTTTGAATATTATCATCAGTGCTAATTATCACATTCTCTCTGGGGCAATTTTGGCTTTTGAAAATATTCAACATTCACCCAGAACTTACTCTGATGTACACTGGTGATTTAAACTCAATCAAGCTCGAAAACAACATGCAATTATGTGAAGAGGCAACTTTCCCATGAGATTCACTGAACAACCGATAATAACACCAAGACACATTCTTAAAAGGTTCTGAAGCAATGAATGGCGCCAGAGTTTTCATTAAAAACTCATTAGTCAGAAATGTGACAAATTGAAAGGCTAATATTTCGTTTTGATTCATAAAGCTCCAAAATCAGACTCACTGGCATTGAGTTGATGCCAACTCACAAGGACCCTAAAAGGCAAGCTAGAACTACCCTTGTTAATTTCCAAGACCTAACTCTTTACAGGAGTAGAAAGCCTAGTCTATTTCCCACAGAGCAGCTGGTGGTTTCGAACTGCTGACCTTCTAGATCTCAGCCCAATTCGTAACCACCCCACCGGGACTTCCTTTAGATTCACAAACCCAGCTTTATTTTACATGTAACTTCATTACACCTGACCCTCACTTCTTAGTAGATAAATGTTACTAAAACATCATTCAAAAATGAGAATGTTGTAACTAAATATGCTACATGAGACGTGTGTGTTTTAATACTTGCTTAAATCTAAAATATAAAACAGATAAACACTGCCTGCTATTTTTTTACTCTTCTAGAAGACATTAAAAGGTTTTTTATTGTCATTAAATAATAGGAAATAAAATACACCACAATATAATCCACATGTAATCTTGACACTCCCTTGCTTCATCGTGCCAGAGAGAATTCTACCAAATAAGGTACATATTGTCCAAAGAGACCAATTATCTTTGGAGAACAAGGAAAGACCAGTGAGCAACTCTTCACAGACACCCAAAATCGACATTGACCCTGCTCTGTAGTATTAGTCTCCTGAGTAAAAATAAAATAAAATTCTCAAAAACTGAAAAAGAAACAGGAGGCAGGAGGACTGAATGAGATTTAATCTTTGTATAAACATTTCTTTCAGAAATTACTAGTCATTCAAGCACACAGAATTACAGATAAACTGTATATACTCGTGTATACGCCAAGTATACACGTTTTTCAACACATTTTTATGCAGTTTTTTGTAGTAAAATTAGGTGCCTCGGCTGATATTCGGGTCGGCTTATACTCGAGTAAGTATGGTACTAATAATAGACACCCATTTTTAAATGATAATACTATGCCTTCTGTATCATTTCCAATCCTTTCTTACATCTACATGGCAGTTCCTACCTTCACTTGACCCCTGAAATCCTCCAGTTATAGTTCTATTTTCTACCAACATTCTAGAATGTGGGGTACATAACTTTTTTCCCACTTTCTCAACTCTCTGGCTATTATTTAACCTTTGTAATGTGGTTTTCTTTGTTGGTTTTTACTCAATTCACTGAAACACCTTTCTCCAAAATTGGCAACAATCTCCTTAAAACAAGTTAATATTCCTTTTGCCCCAGTGCTAAGAATAAGTCCAAGTACTATATGAGATGCTAGGGATATGAAGGACAGCAAAACAGACAACCACCCGTTCCTGTAGATATTACAATTGGACAAAGATAAGATCAAATAAGTATTTAAAATGTTAGAAAATGGCAAACAGTTAGGAGAAAGCATACAGAAGAGAAGGGAAGTATAAGATGTCAGGGAAGGCAACCCGTGCCTCCCTCAATCTTCCGCAGCTCTATCATGACATTGTGCAGACAACACCAGGCCTCCCCAAGGTCAGGGACCCAGTGTTAGCACTGAACCACTGTGCTACTCTTTTAAGTGCCCTTTCACTTAGAAATCTCATCAGCACTCAGCCTAGTTTTACAAATGACTCCTAGACAGACTTTTCTTACAAACTACAACAATCTGCAACAAACTTGCTTTAGCTAGTAACAACAACAAAAAAGATCACACTGAATTTCCAAGAAAAACCTAGTCACACCTTTAAAGTTTTCTACTGTGATACAAATGCTGCAGCCACTCCTGTGAAAATTCTAGGAGGTATCAACTTTTCTTTTAAAAGAGCAACAATGAAACATTCAACTTTCCTCTAATTCTTACATGCTTCCTCCCCACCCACCCCTGTCACCCGCCCCTGACTATCATGATCCCAATTCTACCTTACAAATACGGCTAGACCAGAGGATGTATACTAGAACAGATAGGAACTGGAAACACAGGGAATCCAGGACAGATGAACCCTTCAGGACCAGTGGTGAGAGTGGCGATAGCGGGAGGGTGGAGGGAAGGTAGGGTGGAAAGGGGGGAATCGATTACAAGGATCTCTATATAACCTCCTCCCTGGGGGGCGGACAACAGAAAAGTGGGTGACGGTAGGGAGACATCGGACAGTGTAAGATGTGACAGAATAATAATAATTTATAAGTGATCAAGGGTTCATGAGGGAGGGGAGAGAGGGGATAGAGGGGAGGGGGGAGAAGAGGGGGAAGGGGGAGGAGGGGGAAATGAGGAGCTGATGCCAAAGGCTTAAGTGGAGAGCAAATGTTTTGAGAATGATGAGGGCAACCAATGTACAAATATACTTGACACAAATGATGTATGTATGGATTGTGATAAGAGTTGTTTAAGCCCCCAATAAAATTATTTTTTTTAAATCATCTTTCAAACTCCTGCTAAGCCTTGTCATATTATTATGTCTATATCCAGTGGCACATACAGAATGTAGGCTCTCTTATTCATCCTAAATGGCCCACACAAAATATAGAAAAACCAGAACCTACCACTGATCCTGACAGCTGGAAATCAAATATCAGAGGTAATGACTCACAGCTGGCTGTACTCAATTGGTGTCATAGTAAATACTCTTACCCCCCCAGACCTTCCCCTCCCCACAATAGGGAAGAATAATTCTAAAAATAGATTTTTTTTTAAGTTTACAGAATTTAGTATAATATTAAATATTTCAACAGGAGTCTTTTTGGTAACATGCTGTACATTTGCAATATTTCAGAGCTATATTTTTCTTAAGACCAATGCAAAAATAACAAACTAGACCGTGAAGAAATACACTGAATATTTATGGTTATGATCTTATTCAGTTTATTGTTTTCTTATCCGGCCTCATTTAAACTATTGAACTATATTATACCAACAAAGTTTTATGGAAAACAAGTTATTCAGTAACAGCAACTACCTATCATAGGTAAGTATTGGGCTGGACATTTATCTCTAATTTTATAAGTCTCATAATATACAACAAGATATCCTCCCCCACCCCACCCCCCCCAAAAACCAAACACTCCCCCTCCCCAGCTATGTATTTAAATTTTTCTTACAAAATAACCTTATCACCTTTAACGTACTCCATTACACTTAATACATTTGTCAAACCTGCGATTCCATTCTTGGAAACATTTTTCAAACTCATCTGTTTGGATGGCTGATAGAACCTGATTCATTTTTTCCCTTCACCTCTTGTACATCTTCAAATCACTGTCCTTTCATATCCCTCTTCATTCACAGAAACAAAAAGAAGTCGCATGGAGTGAGGTCAGGTGAGTCAGGTGCATAAGGTTGTTTGCCAAAAACAGGACTGTAATGGCTGCATGAGCAGGTACAATGTCATGATGGCAAAACCAGTCCCCAGACTGTTAAGCTTGGTTAACAGTCTGACCTGGTGGAACGAACTCTTAATGCACTATCAGTCAACATTTTCATCCATTCGGAAGTTTACCAATGTCCAGAATGAGGTTTGTCATCAATTGATTTTCATCTTTTTTTAAATGAGAAAACCATTCGTACACGTGAGTTTTTCCCATAGTGCTGTCCTTGTAAGCTGTGTTTAACATAGTTTCTGTGGCATTTTTCCCCAACCAGGAAACAGAATTCCACAGCTGCGTGCTGTTTTCTAAAATTGGCCATCACAAAGTACGAGGTTCGAGGTTCGGGTGAAACTGCTTTTACAAAAACAATTTATGACGCCACAATGCCACTGGGTGCACTGACTCAGAGTGAGGTGCTGAATGCTCACCTAGCAGGAAAAACGCTCTGCTCTACCCAGCACAATCCAGGTTTTTGGGGGTATCCCTCATATACAATTTACCAAATGAGGGAAAACAAATCAAAGCCCATTTTAAACAGCTTTAAAATATAAATAAATATATATTGGCTCCAGCACAATTTTTAAATGATAAACAGGAACATATTCACATCACTCTCCTATACAATCATTCACTCTGTATAGTCGTTCACACTCCTGTATAGTCAGTCAGTCAGTCACCTATTATCATCAGTCATTCACTGTCCTTTGTGGTCATTCACTCTGATAATCTCCTTTCCTCCTCCCATTCACCTTTCCCCTCTGCTTCCCAAGAAAATTAAACATATATACATGAAACTACAAAAATGAACAGAAACTCAGTAATAGTGATACACGTTACAGCTATCTTACCTAGTAAATTTAAAAGCAAGAGCTAGGAAACCTCATGATAGGTCCTGGTGGTGTTTCAATTATAAATTTTTAGCAATCGCCTTTCCAAAAAAAAGCTAAAATTATGTTCATGTTTAGTAGCACCATATCAGGGATCAAATTTAATATGTATGATTATAAGCATTATGAATTTAATTTGAATCCCTGTCTTGTCTCAAAAAGTTTCCTTGAGATAAAGATGTTGATATTATAAATTTCATGGTTACAGTATGCATTACAAATTAACTTAAATCAAGCTCATTTCCTCTTGGCTTCACAAAGTAGCAGACTGTCAACATGCAGTTTGTTAAACAAAATGATAAATTACATATCACATTAGCAATATTCACCTTAGTATCCAACTAATTGAGCAATGCAGTCAGTTTGAAGCACACTTTCGTCATGTTTGCTAGTGAAATAAATGAAACAAACACAATCTCACCATTGTCCTAACACAGGAGTATTTCTGTGTTATAAGTGAAGCTGTGAAAAATCAAAGCGATTCTATAAAAGAATATAATCAAAGCAGGAGAAATGTAGATCAGAATTTCAAATTCTAATGGAATCCAGACTTTATAGAGTCAAGGGAGCTGGGTGAACCCTTAAACCTACTGCCCTGCAGTGATTTTTAAAACTTAAACCAAAAATAGCCCCTTAAGTCTTCTTAAAACTAAACAGCTAAACTAATGTTAGGTTTGGGAAGAACATTCAATGGGACAATGTGTACAAAATATAACACAGCACCCAGAACTCCCTAAATATAACTCATTGCTGGAATCCATATAAAAGCACTGTAGCAATTATTATTATGTGTCAGTTATTGATGACAGAAAGAAACAACCAATTGGTAAGTGATATATTTCACCACATAAATAAAATTTAATAATATAGACAGAAATGTGTTTATCAAAAGGACACATGACTTAACTAAAGATATTTCAAAGCTTATGAACAAATAGAAGTTCACTGATGAAATAATTCTATGTTAGACTAAAAATTAGTTAGGTGTTTAATTAATACTATTACAATGCTGACTACATTCCACCCTTAGATACTCAAGTTAAAATGGAATCTCTTTCGGCCTAATACAAGCTTGGGACTTTAAGCAGGACTGTGAGGTAACTGCTCCACATTTCCCCACTGGATCACACACCTGATGGTGTAAGAACAATAGTGTTCCTCATAAGTAAAGAGGAAGGATGCAGCTGCTTCTATCTATAAATAGGACACTGCTATACAAGTTGAGAACACTATTGTTCACAGTCCATTAAATTACTTCTATACTTTTAAATAAAATGTCAAGCTGTACAATTTTTTAAAATTAAGCCAGGCTAAAGCACCTATCAAAATATATCACAGACAAGAGATAGTTGGACAGATTATAGGTAAATGAGTGGGTGCCACCACGGCATGGCCTACATCCTGTTCAAAGGATCATTAAAATGTGGACAATATAATGCCGCTGAAATTTAATCTGTCATGAAATAAACACAAATAATTGTTCAAGAGTCAAGCTTGACTCTCAGGTCTTTTTCACACATACCGCTTGGACAAGCACAACGCTCAGCTAGTTTCTTAGAAATACTGTGTGCTGAACCCGTCATCACATGAAGATGTGGAAAAGGAACGTTCTCTTCCCAAGAACACAAGGATGCCTTGCCATCTTTGCCCTACATACAGTGGCCTCTGAATTTACGATTTCTTGTTTGTGGCACAGAAAGAAGGTGGGTGCAAAATAGAGACTGATCCAGAAGAAAAGGAGGTTAGAGGAGGTACTGCTGCAAACAGTCACTGTGGCTGAGAGAGGTGCAGAGGGTAACAATTAGGAGGAACTGTTTCAGTATCAGAACCAAGCTGCAGCCCTGGCTTTGCTAAGTATGGCCCTGGGGCAGTAGGAGGGACATGCCACATCTCCAAGCTTAAATTTCACTCTAATCAAAATGACTGATAATGATACTACATTTTATAGAAGACAAGATACATAAAGTCTTAAACACAGGCGATTATATAGCTTTTGCTATTGTTTCCAAGTCAAGAAAAAAGGGATTTAGGCTCAAAAAAAAAAACAAAAACCCAACTATGTAAGACTGACACTTGAACAAGTTCACAGAAAAGTGCTAGTGATGATGTTTGGCTCTCTCAAGGGCCAAGAATCGGCTCCACAGCACTTGATACCTGGTAACGAAGATAACGATCACCTACAAGGTTTCGATCATTTCCTGGTTATTTTAATTTTAATTTTAAAGTGCCAATTCTTTCCAATTTAGAAAATATTGGCAGGAAAATGCCATTCTTCTCAATAAGATTCAATGAATAGCCTTGTGTGTTTTCTGAAATACGTTGGCCACCCTCCTGAATAATAACGATAGTTATATCCTTTTTTGTTACCACAGAATGTTGGTCTGGGTCATTCGTCGACTCCCTGGCCCCAGCAAAAAAAGAAGCTCTGTTCACAAACTGTTCAGTAACAAACTCTGTAAATAGCAGATGTCAACCACTTAAAAGGACAGACAGACTTAGGAAAGAAACTGTCGAATGGTTTCTGATAACCGTTAAATGCACTCAACAAAGATGTTTTAGATCTCGCAGGCCCCGTGAAGACTAGAGATTAACTACATGATGTTCCCGTCCTTCCAGACCCAGAACACAGAAAGACAGACAAACAGCAGTTACAGGCCTTCTTTTGCTTGTAGTTCAAATTCCTGTATTTTATGTTTATACCAGAGTAACAGTGCTTTCCCAGGTTAAGAGAACAATGAAAGATAGAGAACATTGAACCGCAGTTCCTAGAATTGGGGGCAAGAAATGGGGAGGGGGCAGGGGAAGCTTGCCTTCATTTTGGCAAAATTCAATAAAAGTAAAATATAATAGAAATTATCAAAACCTTTTAAGTGATCTTTATCTTCTTTACCAGTTATCCAGTGCCATGCCATCAATCCCACCCCAAGGCGACCCCATGTGTCTGAGAGAAGAATTGTCCGTTCAGGTTTGAGACTCTCAATCTCCAGGGGAGCGGACAGCCTCATCTCTCTCCCAAAGGGGCTAGTGGGTTGGCACAGCTGAACCTGTGATTAGCAGGTCAATGCTAAATCCCATCAGAACTGAAGGGATATGTTTGAGGAGTTTTTAACTTCTAATAGGGAAGTTGTTATTTTAATGGACATGGAAACCAACCATAACAGAAAATAAAAGTTGCCGGCAACCTTACAGAATGGACTCTGGTGAAATTTCACATATAGATTAAAAACAACAATTGAAGCAAAGCCTCTGGTCTTGTCAAACCTGCTCTAAATATCCATCTTAACTAACAGGTAAAGGCTACTCAAGAGTATGACTTTGAAACTCCAGAAGATACTTCGAAAAGGTCACAGGCTTACGATTCTCAAACTATAAAGTGCTGTTGGGTACTAATAACAGTTGATTCCAACACATACTGACTCCATGTGACAGAGGAGAATTGCCCCATCTGCACAACAGATTACCAGGTGTTTCTCCCACAGAATCACAAGGTACTGTAGTATACACTGTTCGGTCAGCAACCAAGCACTTATTTTTTTTTTACCACCAAGGCTCCTCCTACACTAGAAAGTACAGAATCACATAAGCTCATAATTTAGCAGTATCAGCTAATAAACACTCGAGCTTTTTAAAAAAACTACCATTGAACTGGTAGAGTGTGGTAACAATCTCCTTTAGAAGACTGATACCAGACAAGTCCCAAGGAGCTTGGGATCAATGATGCCTCAGACGTCCAACTCTTCCATGGTACTATTCAGCTCCATTTCCCCTCTTCTCCTCTCTTGAGTATATCCCTTCAGATGTTTCTGGGTTTTTAAAAAGCTAGTTTCTTAAAAAGCTCATGAGTGTTTAATAGCTGATACGTCTTTCAGTTACATGGAACATCAATAGTGCAGTTAAATTAACATATAACCCTTCATCTTTTTAATGACGCTGAAATATAATACCCTATTCTCCGATGGTGGACTCTATCTTTCTTTGTACACATATGACCTAGGGCCTCAGCCAGGATGTTTCCAGTAGACATTGGCTTCCTATAAAGCTTAATCCATCAGGTTTTCCCAGGCCACTCCAGAAGTGGCTTTCCTCCTCTCAGGTGTAGCATATTCCTTACATCCATTACAAATAACAATAACCAAGGTACTTTAACCATTGAAGAGTGTGACCAGATTCACACTCTCGACTAAGATCAGGACTTAATATCATCCTATTCCTGTTTGTTAGCAGATAATGGCTTCCAAAATGGAACTACAGCTACAGGCAACTGAAGTCCAGAATCATGTCACAGAAGGGATTATGGCTGGAGGGGTCCTATTAATTGTCTGCAAGGAATACACTCTCAAGGCTCACTCAGCTTTAACCAGCTAAAATCCTAACAACTACATAACAAAGTTGCAGTCCAACTTCTTGGTCTGCATATGTCCACTGACATTTATAGATCATGAAGTGCCACAATAGAGTGGTAGGTTTTCTTGACTGTGAATGGGCAATGCAAGAGTACTGACAGGACGAGTAAAGTGAACAGCCAATGAACTAAGCAGCGTGCCAAAGGAGGAAAAATCGTCCACAAACTGCATGGGAACCACAAGGTCAGTTCTTCAAATAATGCAAATCTAGCTGTGAATCTAGTGAAGAGGTTAAAGGAATCTAATTTTGTTTTTACTAGGAGCAGCCGCCACCCCCACCCTGACACACACACAGAGTAGTAATTTTTATAATCAGATTAACTTTGGGAGACAAAAATAAGGAAACCGTTGGCATCTTATTATGGGTAGTTGATCTCCTTGTCAAAAGCACGTAATGACTACTGTGCTTATTAATATTATGGTGTTGGATGGAACTACAAGGGAGCTTTCAAAACCCTCAAAAAAATGTGATTAGAGGAGGAAAGCTTTTCACAAACTTTTTGAAATCTTAAATAATATCAGAATTTTAATTTCTCAAGTAAGCTATAAAACCTGTATTATTTGTTTACAGTCAAGTCAACTTTGAAGCTATACCACATAACCAAGAATGTCACAAACCAGGTAAACTGATAATATTAACATAAAGCCTAATAATTACAGCAAGTTGATACCTAAATTTTGGGGTCTATTTGTTTTTCTATTTAGGAAAACAGATGCGTGGTATATGGTGGTATGCTGAAAAATAGCAGTAACCTGATTTATAATGCAAAGACCTGGATATTTCAACTGAAAGCAGTGATCTTGGGAAAATTACCAAACTTCCCTGAGACTTGTTATATAAGGAAGTAAAATTATTTTGTAGTCTTATTACTACAAATAAATGAGATGGGTATAACATATTTATATATTTTGAACACTTACTCTGTGCTAGACACTATCCTAAGTACACTTTATGCCATTCTTCCCAATCCTCAAAGGGCCCAAGGAGGAGGGAGCCCTGGTGGTGTAGTGGTTACATGTTGGGCTGCAATTCGCATAATGGGAAGTTTGAAATCACCAGCAGCTCATAGGGACAAAGATTGGGCTTTCCACTCCCATAACAGCTACAGTCCACCAGACAGTGTAAGACATGACAAAATAATAATTTATAAATTATCAGGGGTTCATGGCGGGGTGAGGGGGAATGAGGAGCTGATACCAAGGGCTCAAGTAGAAAGAAAATGTTTTGAGAAATGGCAAAAAATGTACAGATGTTCTTGACACAGTGGATGGATGGATGAATTGTGATAAGAGTTGTACGAGCCCACAATGAAATGATTTAAAAAAGAAGAAAAAGTTATAGTCTTGTATATCCACAGGGGTCACTATGAGTCAGTACTGACTCCATAGTATTGAGTGAGAGAGCCCTATGACATAGTTTCTTCCATTATGATCATTTTATAGGCAAATAAATGAATTTGGAGAAGTAACTTGCCCAAGAACAGCTCATAAAAGAAAGAGAATATGACCCAACATTCATTCTCTCCAGCATAAAATACACAGGATAAATTTTAGCTTCCTTTCCTTCTAACCTCTGCTAATTGAGGATCCTGGGTGGTAAAAACAGGTTTCACAAGTCCTGTTAATTTACATAATCTCCTTCCCCAGCATGTTACATACCATTGTCTCTTTAAACAACTTACCCACCTCATCTGGTCTATCAAGGATATCCGGGTGTCTCTTGCCAAAGTACTCCCCCCAATTCTATGTAAACCCAAGCTGGGATTAACTTCTGCCTTTGGTACCTACCCTGTATTGTTAACACGGCATATTATATATAAATTAATAAAATCATTTCAGCTGGCATTAGTACTCCACAACGAGTTCAAACGCATCAAAGATGGTGAAGATGCAGCAGAAATGTCTATTACAAGTCAGAGCCAATTGATGGGCAGTTAAGCACAACTTCACCTAGAGCAGTGGTTCTCGACCTCCCTAATGCTGCGACCCTTCATACAGTTCCTCATGTGGTGGTGACCCCCAACCATAAAATTATTTTCGTTGCTACTTCATAACTGTAATTTTGCTACCGTTATGAATCAGGCGACACCTGTGAAAGGGTCGTTCAACCCCCAAAGGGGTCATGACCCACAGGTTGAGAACCACTGACCTAGAGGCAGTACACTATCTTGTCTGCCTTTGCATTTCGATAGTGCTTTTATGACAGCAGTTCACAATTTGGATTTTGGATGGTGGTTCTACTTTAAGTCAGAAGCTTGGGAACAGATGGGTAGACTGGGGGGAAAGAAATTATTAACAAAAAGTCATTCAACCAGGTAAGATAAATTTTGAACGCCTGGGAAATGTGAAAGTTAATATTTAATTAAGGGTACTTTCCCCCAAAGGTTCAGAACAAAGTAGTCATTAAGTGGTCAATTCCAAAGCAATAATTTAGTTCATTCATCTACATTTGGTTAATAATATCAATGGCAAGAGCACTATCTTGCTTTTCAGGTTATTTGTGATGCTCTTAATTCTAAAAGGGCCGCCGCCTCTTGAAGCCTGGGTGCAGTTCGCAATGAGAACTGCACGGGTCTCCTAAGAGACGGGGCAGCGCTGTTCCTTTCCTTGAGAAGGCAAAGGGCACTCTTGAGAACTGTCCCATCAAGCCAGTTCCTGGAGTTTTAACTGGGTCAATTCAGGTGGAGAATAAAATCAAGCCCAGAAATGATCCCACTAGAAAAAGAGATAACATCACTTATGTTCCAGTACCTGGAACCCTGTACCTACAAAGAAATGCATTATCTTCTCTCCAATAAATATATTTCTTCCCAAGGAAGAATTACATTATTGAATAGCCACACCTTTGTTCAAGGCCAAGGGGAGAAGAAATAAACATTAATAAACGTTAATTAGCCTTTTAAATATTCTCAGAACTTGACAAAGCAAGAGGAAAATTTTTCTTCTTAATGTACAAGAGGTTGACTATAAATCAATGAAACTGCTTAGCTATAACGTCATATCAGCGCTACTAACTACCTACGTAAGTTTCCCAATTTTTTCTCACTTATATGCACTTTTCACAAACATAAAAATGAAGACCTTGTCTCCTTTCCCCACAAGATTTTAGTAAAGTTCCATTGGTTCCCATTTTCAGAATCATTCTCCCAAAGTAAGAATCACCCATTACATGTTTGCTAGTATACCTGTGGCTTATGTTATAAATTTTTTAAAGATTTCACCTATCAAATTTTTTTTTATTATAATGATTATTTCACCCCTGGCAAATGCCTTAAATACACGTATAAACTACTAAAAAGCAACACATATGCTCACATACAAGTCCCTGGCGTGAAAACTGTTTCCCATACTACACCATACTTCAAGACAAAATTTCATTTATTTGTAATTAGGAATAAATATTTCGCAATATATAATTACATATGGTTTTTGTGATTAATCACTATGCTTTAATTATGTTCAATTTGTAACAATGAAAATCCATCCTGCATATCAGATATTTACATTATGATTCACAACAGCAGCAAAATTACAGTAATGAAGTAGCAATGGAAATCATTCTATGGTTGGGGGGTCACCAAACATGAGGGACTGTATGAAAGGGTCGCGGCATCAGGAAGGTTGCAAACCACTGATGTAGTCTATCATATGTTCCCAAACTTAGTTGGTTACCACCCCTTGAAAAGAAAAAAATTACTCAGTTCCCCCTGGCAATAAAAACTGTTTGTGCTATAGCCCATACTCCAGAATACAGTGTAGCTAACTGGCTTTGCACCTCTCCCACCCCGAGACGCTGGCCATTCTAGCATCAGCGCCCCCACTCTGGGAAACAGTGTACTAGATAAACAATCCCCTTACTGTAATGCTTACTATAGGGTCTCCTTTGGACTTTCCGGGAGATATATTGTTAAATTTATATCTTAAAATTATATTGCCATATATTAAAGGTAATAGAATCGTAAAAGGCCAGAGAAAGTAAAGCATTTAAAAGTTCTTGGAAAGCATCTGCCCAACACATTTTATAAAGAAACTGAAAAATAAACAAGTTAATGGATTTCTAGAATATCAAATGCCTTATCTAACCAGTCTGTTGTTCAATTCAAAAATCTTTGTGCTGGCTATAATACAGAATAAGGACTAAGAGGAAGACACGTTGCAAAACATTAAAAACACAGCTTTTCCTGGGTTTCCTCGGGTTTGACCCCTGCCAAGAACTTGCCTTGCCACCCCAGGTAGAGAGAGTTTGCGTTTTAACAAGACCCTCAGGGGATTCTCAGGGACAGGCATCTTAGACTGCACAGGTTCCGATGCAGGACATCTGCCGGGGAAAGGCAAATTCCCATCAGAAGCCAAATCAGAATGAACCTTTTCGAGGCTCCAATTAAGCACTATTATACATCAAATACTAATCGAGTACCTAATGTATTCCATGCCAAGCACTAAAGTTCGAAAACTTCCCTCTAACATAAAACTCACTGCCGTTAAGTTGGCCTTGAATGATAGGGTTTACAAGGCTGAGAGAGGTTTGTTCATTCCCAATTTCATTTAAAACAGCTGTGGACATTTACGCAAACAAAAGACCTAATTTCAGGAAGTTATTTTTTTTTTTTAATGAGGAGAGATAAGGAAATGATAAAACATGCCAGAGAAAATCTATGCACTAGAATTGATATCCACTGATATCAAAGTTCTCACCTTAGAAGCGTAGTGACTGCATTGAGAGAAAAACATCCCACAAGTCTTTTGTTATTACACTTTATATTATTCAAACCAATATGGACACCTACTTTAAAAATCATGCTAAATGCACCCATTTTAGTCATGATTTTGAATCCTCAAAATAGATATTACTTGACTAATAAGGCTGGGTCTCTCTTGGGTGACCTCTAGAAGCTAGAAAAAGCAAATAAATGGATTTTCTCTAGGAAGCACAAAAGGGCACAGAGTCCTTGTCAAGGCCTGGTCATTGAGACCCATGTCTGACTTTTTTTTTTTTTAATGGGAACTCGTACAGGTATAATAATACACATTCCATTTAGGTCAAGCATAACTGTACAAATGCTACCACCATCCATTTCAATACATTTCTTCTTGAACTCCTTGATATCATCTCCCCTTTTTCCCTTCCCTCCTCCACCCTACCCCCCAAGAATCCTTATTACTATATATTATTGGCTGTATCTTACACCATCCTATGTATCCATCCAGCTGCAATTCTGTTACTCGTTACCCTCAAGTGGAGTTATACAATCATCATTGCTATCAGCCCCCACCCCCCTTCCCATTCCTCAAGGAATCAATCTTCCCGTTACTGGTTCTGAAGGGTCATCTGTCTTGCACCCAGCGCTCTTAATTATACAAATGAACATGTGCAGATCTAACTTTTGACCTAAAATTCTGTAAGATTGTTTTAAATGACTCAGTCAGTGGTACTTTGTTATAACAGCAGTTCGTGGTAGTTAAATCCCATCAAACCAGTTCTGACTGGTGAGGACTTTATGGAGTAGCACAAAGAAGCACTGTCCATTTCTGTGCCATCTGCATGATGACTGTTGGCAACAGCAGTTCTGAGAGCAAAACTAAAACTTAAGGCATTACTGGACTGTGAGTCTAAAAAAGGCACATAAATCACTACGCAGGCAAAATAGACACCATCCAAGGTGTCTATAAGGGGAAAACACCCAAAGTGTATCAGCTACACCAGGCACCTATGTTAGAAAGGACTTACTGATAAAACAGATTTATAGACAGCAGAATACGGCCGCTGGGCATCTCTCTCCTTGAGGTGGGCAATACTTTCTCTTCCCTGCACTTGGTGGCCTTTAAGCATCTGGGTTAAGAGGCATGTAGCATTCCCTCTCTGAAGGTTCACAGCCTGAGGAAATCTGGCTGGCTCTCCCTGTTCTTGGTGGCTGTGGGTTTCAAGGACCAGCAGGGATACTAGCAGCATTCTCTTGCAGAAGTGCCACTGACCCCCAGGCCCCAGAATCAAGGGTCTTCCTTGCAGGTTGCTGATCTCCCTTGTAAGACACTGACACAGCATTTACCCCAGATTGATAACATTGACTCTTTAGCTTACAGAATCTGAAAGTGTGGCTTTTTTTCTTAGGGACTGAGTGGAGTCCTTCCTGCATGAAGTATCTACACTAATAACCAGTATAGAGAGGGAACAACGAGTTTAAGTTTTAATTTTCTGTCATATATAGATGTATGACTACCGGTTGCAGTGAATAAAAATGTATTACAAAAAAAAAAAACAACGTATTACAAAAATAAAGCAATAACAATAAGGCTGGGTCTCATTTTTCTTATCCACAGAGAAAGCATTTACAACAGTGGCCCCAATCTTGACTGCTCATTAGAATGACCTGAGGGAAATACAGGCTTGTGCCTAGGCCACCCTCCAGACGAACTGAATCAGGATCTCTGGGGCTGAGACCCAGCCTTAGTTGTTTTCTGCTTGCTTTTTAAAGCTCCCTATATGTTTCTTATGTTCAGTCAGGGTTGAGAGCCAGATCAATTCAGTTCCAAAGTTCAAGACCTAAGCCAATACATGTCCACTGAATCCGGTAATTGTAATGGCAATAAAGGCCACTAATGTAACAATATTGGCTGTAAAAGGCAACTAACAGTTTATTTTAAGATGCAGTAAGTGACCCATATAAAAATGTGAATAAAATGAATACAACATAGTAAGCACACATTATTTATTGATGTTCTTGAAAAATGGCAAAACCTAAAAATCAGAAAGCAAAAGGAAATAGGAAATAATTTGGGCCAAGAACACCTTTCAGTCTGTGTTAGGCAGGATTTTCTAGAAAAACAAAACCCCTAGGCAGCAGACAGCAGGCTGGGTCAGCAAGCCATAGAATCCACCAGCCCCAAACTCAAGCAATGTACGTACCAGCAGTGTGGCAAAGCAGGTCTCGAAGGAACCTCAAGTTTGAGCTACATGAAACACTGGCTGACTTGGCCCACAGATAGTGTAGCACACAGACTAAGGCAGAGAACTCGCTGAAACAGCAGCACGCTGGTCCAATCACTAGAGAGCAGGAGAGATGCAGGATGCCAGCCTTCACTCCCCAATCAAGCTGCAACCTGATCAAACTGTGCCCACAAGTTCCTATTAGCCTAGCTGACACAATAAACCTAACTATCAAAAAACCTAAATATATTTAATTAATTATACAGGGGAGCAAAGTTACAAAGTCCCTGAGGAATCCGGAAAATAGATTTCTGACTCGGGGGTGAGGGCTTGGCAATTCATCAGACCCAATTGGAAAACATTCATAAGGGTCAGCAGACAGACCTGGAACTATTACAGGCTGTTTTTCCCCCTCTTTTCCTCTTTCTTTTCTTCTTCGCTATCTCTATATAAGATGGGCATGATAAACAATCCCAAGGAAAAGACAACAGATTCTTGGGGGACATGGGAGAGGTGGAGGTGAGGAGGGGGAGCAAGAAGCCAACAAGCTCAGGGACAAGGGAACAATAGGGACCTAGAATCAATGGCGAGGAGGGTGTAGAATGCCTGGTGGGGTTTGATCAAGTACAATGTGTCCAAATGGAGGTTGAGTGTGATAGTGGGACAGGAGGAGAGTGAAAGGAAATAGAGGAAAGAACTAGGAGGCAAAATCTATTTAGAGAGGTATAGGTAAAGGCATGTATATATGTAAATGTATTAATTTATAATGATAGGAATATATGCCAATGTACATATATATGTTGAATATTAAGACCATCCCAACGTGATCACTGAAGATAAAATGGGTACATAAGCAAATGTGAAGAAAGCGGATGGTGCCGGGCTATCAAAAGATATAGGCTCTGGGGTCTTAAAGACTTGAAGTTAAACTAGCAGCCATCTAGCAGGGAAACAACAAAGCCCACATGGAGGAAGCACACTAGCCTGTGTGATCATGAGATGTCCCCGGGATCAGGTATCAGAAATCAAAAGATCCAAAACACATAATTACATTGATGCGAAGGAGAGGGGCTGCTCAGAGTGGAGACCCAAAGCCCATCTGTAGACAACTGGCTGTCCCCTCACAGAAGGGTCTCACAAGGAAGGGACAATTCGGTCAGGGTGTAATAAAGCACCAGACGCAATGCACAACATTCCTCTAGTTCTTAAATGCTCCACTCCCCACCCCGCCACTATCATGACCCAGTTCTACCTTACAAATCCAGCTAGACCCGAGTATGTCCATTGGTACAGATGAGAGTTTTTGACACATGGAATTCAGGACAGATACACCCCCCAGGAACAGTAGTGGGAGTATCGATATAATGAGGAGAAGAGAAATGGGGAACTGATCACAAGGTTGGATACATAACACCACCACCACCACCACCACCAGAGGGACAAATAACAGAAAAGTGGGTGAAGGGAGACAACGAAAAGTGTAAGATACAAAATAGTAATGATATATAATTGATCGAGGATTCGCCAGAGTGGGAGGGTCGGTGAAAAAGAGGAGCTTATACCAAGGGCTCAAATAGAAGGAAAATGTTTTGGAAATGATGATGCAACATATGTATAAGTGTGCTTGATACAAGTGATGTATGGAATACGATCTGTAAGAGGCCCCATTAAAATGATTAATTTTTCTTAAATTATAAATATATGAGTATACATAGTAATTTATCAATTTCTCTTAACTTTCTTTTTTATACACTAATATATCGTGCCAAAGGAGCTTCCTAAATAATTTCTGCTACTAAAACTAATGGAGATAATGGTCTTCGAGATGGGACCTATACCTGTTTACTAATAATGTGGCAGACATTTAGAAACACCTCACTGACAACTTTTCTGACCTACTTTCAGAATTTTCCAATGTAAATTCATCTTAAATGTAATAGCTAATATGATTAGGATTCCTCAGAATGCTTTAAAGCTTGGCTTCCTCACCTATATTCACAATGTTCTATTAACTCTTTAACAAGCCTTGGCAGTGCTATGGGGTAGGAGTCAGGCTGCTAACCACAAGGTAGTGGTTCAAACCCACCAGTCACTCCAAAACTACTGCCCTGGGGTAATCTTTAAGCCTTAAACCAAAAATGCCCCCCCCCCCGAAGTTCTTCTTAAAACCAATCAACAGTTTGGCTTAATTAATAAAGTTCTGCAGTTTGAGTATGCTCTTTCCAGAGCTATCTATTGGATATCAAGCTGCAACCAGGAACAACTTGAAATATCAGATAAGAACCTTGGGGGACAGTGTGTTTATATTAATGAGGGAGGAAAACTCAAAAAGAAAGGCAAGACTGGTTGCACAACTTGAAGAGTGTAATCAATGTCAATGAATTGTATTTGTGAGAAGATAGTGTTTTTTGTCTTTGTAAAATTAAAATAAATTTAAATGAGGAAAAGAGCAAATAAAGGGTTAGATGAAAGTCACATACCTAGTAAAGAAAAAAGCAAGTATGTGAATTCCACATTATTGAGATAATTTCTACTCACGTATATTGGTGACTAAACAAAAATTAATTAATTGAAAATAAAAATTAGAGTATTCGTTCTGTTTTGTTGGTTTTCTATATCTACAAAAGTATCTTCTATTCCAGCATCTTTATTCATTCTACTAAGCCATCATTTTGGCTTATTGGCATCATTCTACTAAGTCCCACCATTTGATGATCTTTGACATTGAGTCAGTTGCCTTTCACTTTGAAGAAGTGGTAAATTTAGCACAATTAAATCATCATGATAAACTCCCATTATCAGAAATTAATGAGTTAAAAAGTAAGTACAGGTTTAAGGATTAGCATGCATTAATGCCAACAGATACTTCAAAATATCACATGATGTTCATGCCCTGGTGGCATAGTGGTTACATGTTGGACTGCTAAGCAAGGTCAGCAGTTCTAAACCACCAGATCCTCAGCAAGAGAAAGATAGGGCTTTCCTGTAGAGAGTACGTCTCAGAAACTCACAGGAGCATTGTTACCTTGTCCTATAGGGTTACTATGAGTCAGAATCAATCCAAAGGCAGTGAGTTAGGTTTTAGTTTTTGCATCCCTCTATGAGAATGTTTCACCTCTGCAAAAACACTTCCTCAATTTAATGGACCAAAAATGCTATTTCATTGCAAGTTAAATCTTGTACTTCCTAGTGAAAATCCTTTTTCATATGCTCTTAGGTGATTTGTATTTTGTCTTCAGTGTACTATCATTAGGCAATAACACAGTAGTTAAGAGTGTGAGTTACGGGAGAAGTTGCATGAGTTCAAATACCAGATCTTCCACTGACTGAATAACTTTGAAAAAAATCAGGTAGCTTCTCTAGGCCTGTTTTCTCCTCTATAATAAGATGTGGTAGTTAGATAATCTGTGCCAATTTGAGGATTAAGAGTGTAGGAGTGGACTCTGGCCTGTCAATCAGGATACAGCCAATGAGAAGGCCTGTATTCAAGGCCTTCTCCTGAGGATCCTGGGAACTCCTGTATTTCCTCCTTGGAAGTGGGAGACACACACTCTCTCTAGGCTCACTCCCTGCAAGACATCCCTGTTGGGAAGACACATGGAGAGAAACTGATGGCAGTCAGAGTCTCAGAGCTGAAGGAACCACGTGGAGACCCCTGACAGCGCTGAGATGCTTACAATGCCACTGGATCCACAGATTTCCTACCCACAGACCTGTGATTTTCCTGCACTCAGTGTACTTACATGCATTGTGTGAGTCTGAAGAGGACTTTGTAGTAGACTGATATTGGACATAAGGGCTGATATCAAACTTATGGACTTGATCTAGACTGAGCTGGGATGTTTTCTCAATGTTCAAAAGCTTTCTTATACACATATGACTGTCTACGAATTTGTTTCTCTAAACCGGACTAACACATAAGATAATTACAAATATACTAATGGATTATATTTGTGGAGATTTTCATAGTATCAGTAAACATTTATCACACTAAATAAGTTCATTTGTATATAATTACAAATAGTAACATATAATAATCATCTAATACTTTTTGTTTACTGAGTTCATCAAAATGCTAAATCTTTAAATTTTTTATAACATTGTAGGGGGGGAAACCCCACTTAAGTGCATTAAAAATTGATGTTCCTGGTGTTTAATTACATGATTTATATCCAAAGTGTCTTTTGGTTGTGTTTGTTAAATAGCATTCAACCTTCTGTTACTTCTGAAAGTACATCCTTACTCCCTACAAATCTCATTCCAACAAATCAAACTCCTTATAATAAACATGAGCTTAGACTCACCTAACATCTTAAAAACTCACTTTACTAGGAAAACCCAAAAAATTTGGGCAAGAGGAGGGATGCTAATTAGGAGAAAAAATAAAGAACAGCTTCAAAATCCTGACGATCCTTCTTCATAATCTTTCTCCTGAGAGAAACCTGTTGAGCCCCCTCCCCACCAACTACACACACACTCACACAACTGCAAACACATGACACGTGAGTCAGATGCCCATAACTCTTTATCAAATAGTCCCAGCTTAGATAAACCCTTCCCGCTCTGAAACAAACGGTCTGGGGCAGGCAGCTCCTTAATGTCTCTGGACAGTCACGTCCACTGCTGTATCTTGCTCAGACCCGGAACAACTATGGTTCTTGCAACTATTCCACATCACATCTGATATCTTAAATCTACTAAACCCTCGTGTGTGCATGTCACTCACGCAACACGTGCAATGACCTCAAATGCAGAATAACACAGGCCAGCCGGGTGTGGGGGGAGTCTCATGGATCCAATGGTGGTGGTGGATGCATCTTAGCGCTGGCATAAGTCCCCATGTGGCTCCTCCAGCTCCAAGACTCTGGCTGCCATCAGCGTAGCTCCATGTGGCTTGTCAGCAGGAATGTCTCGCAGGGAGACATGGCAGAGAGAGTGTGTGCGTCCCGCCTCTAGGGAGGAAGGTAGAAGTTCCCAGATTCCTCTGCAGAAGGCCATGCCCACACACAAGCCTCATTGGCTGTGGCCTGATTGACAGTCTAGACTCCACCCCTTTGCAAGTTGACAGGTGATTATGTAACTGCCACACCCAAGTTCCTCCATCTCCTCCCTGAAACATCCACTTCCCAGCAACCACTCTTACCTTTAATATTTATTAAACATGTATTATTTGTGCCTATGCATTGTCCAATACAGTAAGCACTAGCCACATGTGGGCAAGCATTGAGCTGCTAATGGCAAAGTCAAAGGTCCAAATCCAACAGCCACCATGTGGGATGAAGATTAGCCTGTCTGCCATCATTAAGATTTATTGTCTCAGATATCCAAAGGTGCAGGTCTACTGTCCGACGGGATCACTATGAGTCAGAATCAACTCAACAACAGTGGATTTGGGGTTTTAGCCACAGAAGGCTAAAAATTACTTGAGTTGTAACTGATATTAGTTAAGATATACTATCAGTGGAAAATATACACCAAATTGTGGAAATTTATTACAAAAAGAATGAATACTACCTCGATATTTTTAAATAAATAAGATATCCATATATATTTTTGATATATTGGCTAAAAAATTTAAATTATTTATTTAAATGTTTCCTCATTCATTTTAGTGTAGCTACTAAAATATTTAAATTATATATATGGATTACATAACATTTCTATTGTACAGTAGAGGTCTATATATCACCTATATTTAGACCACGGTATTGTGTAAACAAAGCCCTGGTGGTATAGTTATTATACATTGGGCTACCATCTGCTAAGTCAGAAGTTCGAAACCACCAGCAGAGCACCTCGGGAGAAAGACGGAATGTTCTACTCCCATAAACAGAGTCTCGCAAACTCACAGGGAATTCTACCTTGTCCTATAGGATCACTGTGAGACAGGATGGACTCAATGGCAATGAGAGTTTGAGAGTGAGTAAACACTGAGCACTAAACAGTACTCTAATCGGAGAGCATTCTAATAAGACAGAAAAATAAGAAACTAATTTACTTAACACATTTAGAAGATTATATATAGCTTTGTGTCTCTACAAAACCTGGTATTGCCAAATACATTATTATAACCAGCTTCTTCTGATTTCACTGCTGTTACATATAATCTTCTAGGGGAAAAGTCTATCTTGAAAAAACACGAGCACCCTGGAACCTGGACAGCCTTCAAGTACCCAGGGAAACAGGTATCACAGATCAATGTCACTAAGTCAACTATGGAAAGAGAAGGAATGCCTGGAAAACAAAACAATGTTCTAGACCGTCGGATAAGCTGAGACAATGTATACGAACGGGGACCACATTACAGATGGTGATTACCTACCTACCTTTAGCCAAATCCAAATGAAATCAAGTAAGGACTTACTCAACTTTTATGCACAACACTGAAATGAAAGAGACAAAGGTGACGGAGGAATTACATGGTAGTACAATGGTAGAAGTGTCTATGAGCTCATCACGATGTGACTCGATAGCAAGAGTGAAACAGCAGCACACTATGTACCGACTAAAACACACAAACCAAATACACACATACCAACATGACACACTTCCAAGTATCATGCTGGGGGAAAATAGCAAATCGCAAAAAGATGTGAGGCGGGAGAGCTGCACACTATGGTTTGTGGAGAGGCATATGGAGCAAACTATAAAAACACAAATGATAAGGGTATACACCAGTAGTTGGCTCTAGGTTAGGGGGAGAAGTAGAGGACTAGAGTAGAAAAAAATGGAACTTTCGCTACACTGTTCTGGTGTTCCTATCATCCACATACAAGGCGGCTTTTAAAAGTTCTTGGGAAAATGTAATTTAAAAATGACACTTTCCCACAAACCTTTTGTGGCCTCCTCACACACACACACACACACACACTTACATGTACCTTAAAAAAAAAAAAAAGAAAGAAAAGGATATTGTGAAATGATTAATGGAATCTGGCTACTAAAAGACAACCTTCTTGAATAAACTGACAATATACACTCTGGGATGTATTCTGCCTTCACTCACAAGCTCAACTCCATGCCATGTACTTACTGCCTGTTACTGGAGCCCACAGGCTAGAGCAGCTATGGGTCTCCATAGCAACAACACAACCTGCCAAAGAGGAGGCATGTGTTCAGTGTCAGAGAACGCAACAGTTCCCCACAAAAGCACCCTGCACATTTAAAAAATGTTTTTAAAGGTCAGAAACATCTATTTATTTCCCTCAACTACCTCTGCATCAAATATCAATCTTAAATCAAACCATGTAATCACATTTTTCTAGCTCTTATTCCGGTTACATAAATATAGCCCTTCAGTTTAAAAATAAATAAATAAATAGATAGCTAGATAGATAGATATATGTATATGTATATATATATAATATATAATAAAATAACTGTGTTATATTATGATATGTTTTTATTATGTGATTCAATATATACATATAGTTATGATATACATGAATCTATATACATATGAATTACAGTCAATATATAGAGAATATATATCATCTGAATCCATCTGCAAATAAATTAAATTATTTTATATCATTTTAAACATTCTCCTTTTATTAATCAATGACTTATAGGCTCATTGAAATGTTCAGAAAATATATTCTCCTTGAACATGGAGAACTAACCCAGAAGATGGAGAAAATAGACACCTAAATATGTATTTTCAGGTGTCTCTCATTTTTACCGGTCTCTACTAATGTAACATACGAGTCCATATAGCTGAGTTATATGAAGAACACAGTATTCAGATGAGAGGAAGGCTAACTAACAACCTGAGATATGAAAATGACACAATCTTGCTTGTTGAAAGTGAACACAACCTGAAGCACTTTGTAAAAGACCAGAGCCTTCAGACTGCATATCATCTAACCCAAAACCAAAGGAGGGATCAGTACCAGAACCTACATTGTAATAATCAGTTTGCAGAAGGAAGGATTAGTATCAGAGCTTAAATTGTAATAATCCAGTTTGCAGAAGGCTATGGATGACAGTGGGAGCCCAAGAGATTCATTTGTGGAAATTGCATAGGAAACCATCCTCCAGTGAATCCTCTCAATCCCCAATTGAGGGATGGGAGAAAAGGGGTTATTAAACAGCAGGCTTGGAGAGGTGAGCATAGAAGATCAAAGGCGTAAATCTGACTTGAACAGTTAAAAACTTTTGTCAGTTGACCTCCCTTTGATCCATGCTGGACCTGATCTGGATTTCAACATTTTCTGTATGTTTGTTTTGTTTTTGTTCGTTCATATTAGGGTGTATCTCAGAGGTGTTATGTCATCGGAAATCACCCTCTTGAAGCTGTGCTACATATTCACCCTCTTGAAGCTGTGCTACATATTTTTCTGGCTTTCTGTATATGAAACTCAAAATTGATGAACCTATAGGGCCAGAAAGTAGAATCAGGGGTTCGGAGTGGGGTGGGTGTGGTGGTGGTGGGAGGGCAAAATGATGTCAAGGCAGATGATGTCAAGGAGTCCAAGAAGAAGAAGGTTAGGAAGGTGACTGTGGTAGCAATTGCACAGTTCTGCTTGACATGACTGAACTATGAAATGATATATGGATTAGCTCCCAATTAATAATAAACAAATAAATAAGACCAGAACCGGAAAAGAACTTCACAAGTGGAATGACTAAGAAACTAAAGTTGTTGAGGATTTCGTTCTCCTTGGGTTCACGATCAATGCCCAGGGAAGCAGCAGTCAAAAAAATCAAATGCTATATATTTATAAGGCAATACACTGAAGCTGCAGACTGGCCTTGTGCCTCGGCTCATGCCTTCTCTCAATATAAGAACACTTTGTTCTAACAAATTGGCATTCTGCGATGCCCACCCCACCCCACCCCCCTACCCCTAGAGGAGCGAGCACTGAAGACAAACTGGGTGGGTGCATAAGCAGATGTGGTGAAGGCAGAGGATAGTGCCCGGCTATTAAAGATACAGTGTCTGGAGTCTTAAAGGCTTGAAGTTAAACAAGTGGCCATTCAACAGTGAAGCAACAAGCCCACATGGAAGAAGCACACCAGCCAGTGCGATCATGAGGTGTCATCGAGACTGAGCAACGGGCACCAGAAGATTCACAACAAACAGTAAACAAACAAACAAAAATGCATTGGTGAGAATGGAGGGGGGCTGGAGCTGAAACCCAAAGCCCATCTGTGGACAATGGAACATCCCCTCACAGAGGGGTCACAGGGAGGGGGTGAGTCAATTAGGGTCCGGCAAAGCACTGATAGGTCACACAATATACTTCTGTTCCCCGGAGGCCCCCTCACCCCACACTATCACGACCTTAGTGCCACTTCCCAATCTAGACTAGACGGGAGCATGGTCTTAGGTACAGGCAAGAGGTAAAACTCACAACACATGGGCCCCAGGAACAGGAATGGGCATAGAGATACCAAAAGGGTAGGGGGAGGGGGGCACCGATCGCAATGAATGGCACATAACCACACACCCCCATCCAGGGGGAAGAGCAACAGAAACCAGAGGGGAAAGGAGACAGCTGTCAGTGTGAGATTTGAAAATAATTAATGATCTACAACCTATCAAGGGGCCAGGAGGGCTCAATGGAAAGTAAATGTCTAGAAAAGAACAATGGAATGTATGCATGGATATGTCGGATACAACTGATGTAAGGTTTGTAACAATAGTTATAAGAACCCCCAATAAAATAATTTTTTAAAAAAAATCAAATGATATTTTGCACTGAGTAAATCTGCTACAAAAGTCACCTTGAAGGTGTTGAAACAAAAGATGTCACTCAAATGACCAATGCATCCCTGTAACAAGCCATGGTCTTCTCCATGGCTTCATACACACGTGAAAGTTAGGCAATGAAAAAGGAAATTGACATATTTGAATGGTGGAATTGACGACTGCTAAATATGCCATAGACTGCCAAAAGGAAATTTAATCCATCCTGATGAAAGTATATTCAGAATATGCCTTAAAAGTGGGGATAGCAAAACTCTGTCTTAGTTATTTTGGACATGTCAACAGGAACAACCAATCACTCAAAAGGACCTCAAGTTTGGTAAAGGGTCAGCATAAACAAAGAAAACCTTATGTGTCATGGAGAGGCATAGTTGCTGCAACAATGGGCTTAGATTAACAAAAATTGTGAGTGTGGTGCAGAACAGGGCAGTGTTTTACATTGTTATACACAAAACTGCCATGAATCAGAGCCAAGTTGGTACAACTAGGAACAACATCCAATGTGAGAGTTCTCACATAATCTTTGGGACTGAAACAGGGGAGATTAAAATCTGAATCATGAGTAGCATAAGTACCAACATTTTTCATCAACAAAATTAGAGGAAATATACATATTTATTAAAGAAGATTTTTTTCCTTAATCCTTGATAAGTATTCCCATTTCTTAATGTTTTAAAACATGCAGGTATTCGTTTTAATAAATTAAGCTCAATTCATAAATTACATTTTGTCCTTTTGATTATTTTGAGTTAAAAGCAAAAGTTCTAACCAAAGTCCCTGGAATCCTATACCAACTCAATCATTTACCAACTAACTCAGCCTTGATAAATTACTATACCTTTACAGCCTCTTCAGAAAAATGGAAATAATACATCCACTAATAATACAGGGAGAATCTTTAATATGAGTTGGCACAAGTAGAGTATTCAATTTAGTATATAGTATTATTTATTACAACTTGTAAGATAGAAAGCATTTCTTTAACCTGTTTTCTGTAATTTGAAAACTGTTACAATTTAAATGTTCCTTCTTTGAAAATGGTGTTTTTAATTATCTTCTTTATTTGTAATATACTCTTGCTCACTGTACTTTTTTATGCCCAATACATTCCATATTTCCCTATGGTTTATTTTTCTCCAAGCATTCTGGTAAGGTGTCCCTTCCCCCGTAGCAGCTGTTGTGTGAAACTGACTCAGGAAATGTCGACAGAGAAATGAAATATTAAATCATCTGGTCCTATCCACTTGCCAATGTAGGATTTTTCCATCCTATAATTTAAAAATACCCCAAGATAAATCTATTGTTTATTACTTTTGTCAAAAATCAATCTGGAGTCATTATATGTGAGAAAATGTTCCTTATCTTGTCAGTTACGCTTCCATTAGCTTCTGTCAATAACAAAAGGGAAAAGTGAAGAAAACAAATTGTTATCATGATTTTAAGGCTCTAAGTGACACTGCTAAGTCAATAAAGAAAATAAATATCTAAATGAAGTGTTTATTTTTGCCTCGATAACATTTCTTCCTATAAAGTAAGAAAAAACTGCTATCCTTATTCCAGGCATACACAAATTCAGGAAGGTCAGGGGATTTGCTGTGTCTTCTGTTCCGTACACATGCCCCCAAACAACAGGGAGACTCTTGAGAGTCTCTGCTTCCTACTCTACGGATGAGCTAGGTTTCCAGGATGACACGGGTGAGTCTGTACTCACTGAACAGTAACAATTACTTCCTGACTTACAGGTAAGCTAATCAGAACCATCGTTGATGTGGCTGCTGCTGTTGGTGGTAGGTGCTGAGTCAGTTTCAACTCACAGTGAACCTGTCTATGGACAACCTCTGTCCCGGGTCATCCTCACAGTGCTTATGCCAGCGCCTATGGGTGCAACCACTGGCCAGTAAGCCTGAAAATATGGTCAGCTGTATCAAGAAATTCTAACTAACCACTACAATACATTTTTCATTTCTCAGAATGGAAATTAATGAAAATCCATTACTGGCATGGATTCTTACACACTGCTGGTGGATAGATAAGAAGATTGCAAAAAGTTTGTGGGAAGATTCCTTATCATTTCATTCCATTTTTCCATAACCTTTCCTAAAGCCCGCTCCTCTATAATGACACAGCCCTTTTCAATAAGCCATTTGGCAGTATATATCAAAACATTAGATGCATATTTACTCTCATTCCAAGAATCTTATCTGATCTATGAAACTACTCACAAAAAGTATCCACAAACATTCGCACTACATTCACATGAGGTTTATTTATAAGGGGCCTGGAATATGGAGACACCCTTTTGTCCAACTTACGTCATAGCTAAGATAGGTGATAGCACAGACAATTCATAGACGTCGTTAGAAAGAATGAGGCTATCCAGGGGGATGAACAACAGAAAAGTGGGTGAAGGAAGACAGCAGTCGGTGTAAGACATGACAGAATAATAATAATTTATAAATTATCAAGGGTTCATGGGGGGGGGGAAATGAGGAGCTGATACCAAGAGCTCAAGTAGAAAGCATATGAGAATGATGATGGCTACAAATGTACAAATGTGATTGACACAATGGATGGATGGATGGTGATAAGTGTTGTACTAGCCCCCAATAAAATGATTAAAAATAAAAAAGAATGAGGCTAGTCTCTGCATCATCTTGCAAATATATTTCAACAACAATATTACTGGTTATATATATTACTGCTGATAATATATAGCTTTCAACAACAACTGCTTTTTAAAAGGTAAGTTCTTACTGGTTTGCTATTTACTTGCTTTGGGGATGATAGATGTTCTTTAAATACTATTTTCTGGCATTTCCCCAACTTTCTCAAATACACATGGATGTGATAAATATAATACAGTCACCATAATAAACTATATTAAATCTCTTACTGATATGTAATTACTTCCTTAGAGAACTTTAAACTTAAAAGTACAGTGAAGTAGCCTATGAAAATAACTTTCAAACCTTTATTCTGCAACATGAAACCCTAATGCAATAATGTCACACTCACTGATTAAAGAGAAAACTTGACATTCCATTTACCCAACGTTCTTCAAACAATATGCACAATGGTAAAATATTATTCAATTGAAATTCTCAGTGCATAGGGCTCCATTCCCCTTTCAGAAATCTGTCTCTCAACACGAAATTCCTGTTTACAGGATTTCTCTCTTCCTGTTTAATAGCCTCCCCCTTAATTTTACAACATAAAAAAACCTGAAGAGATCTATTTTTAGTAGAGACATTCACTGGGGTATTGTCTATCTCATCAACAGGATGCAAAGTTGTTTACACCTTACAAAAATCTGACTGCTTTGTTCAATGCCTGCTTGTTATTAATGAACAAAAGAAAAAACCTTTATAAAATTTTTTATTTAATAATAGGTAATATTTAGAACAATTTTAAATGCAATAGTCACTTAATAATTTCACTTAAGGGTTTTAAATTATTCATCATGTTAAATCTGCTGCTGTTGTGAGACACCCCGGCGTCAGTTCCAACTCACAGCGCCCTGCATACAACAGAACACAACACTGTGCACTGCACATTCTTAAAGCACAGTTACAGCTGTCTGTGTGCTTACAGGTGCAATCACCACAGCAATCCATCTTGTTAAGTGTCTTCCGCTTCATGCTCTCTACAAGCATGGCGTCCTTTTCTGAAACTGGTCCCTCCTGATAGCATGTACACAGCAAGCAAGACAATGTGTCTCATCATCCTTGCTCCTAAGGAATATTCTGGCTGTACCTCATCCATGACAGATTTGTTTGTTCTTCAGTCTGCGGTGCTTCAATATTCTTAGCCAACAGCACAATTCAGAGGCATCAAATATTACTCAGACTTCCTTTCTATTTTCCAACTTTTTATGCATTGAGGTGATTGAAAACACCACAGCTTGAGTCAGATGTACCTTGGTCCTTAAAGGAACATCTTTGCTTTCTAATAATTTAAAAAGCCTTTTGCAGCAGATTGGCTCACTGCAGTATTTCCTTTAATGACAGGTTGACTAAGTTTGGTAAAAGGATACAACCCTGTCACACACCTTTCCTGATTTTAAGCCAGATAGTACCCTCTTGTTCCGTTTGAACTGCCTCTTAGTCTAGGTGCTAACAGCTCATAAGCGACGGTAGGTCCTCTGGATTTCCCATTCTTCACAATACCATCCGTTGTGAATCCAACCCATTTGTTAAGATCCACCCAGCTGAATGCCTTTGCATAATCAATAAAACACAGGTAAACATCTTTCAAGCATTATCTATCTTTCAGCCAAGAAATATCAGCAAGGAGGCCCCTCCTCATCCACATCTCACTGAGTCCAGCTGGAATTTCTGAAGTTCCCTGTCCATGTACTGAATGGTAATCCTGAGCTTCTCCAGCGTCTTTCCCCGGATACAATGAACTTAATTCCTGTGTAGCCCTGGCAGTGAGATCCATGATTCACTGCCATTTACATTTCTTGAAAAGGTATTTTTTTAAAGCATAATACGTTTTTGTTAATCGCATAACTGTGAAAGTCTATCAAGCAATTTCTAACATTGTTTCTATCATCATGGCCCTATTTTCCAACTACCGATCCTTTTTTGTTTCCAACGTTCACATTACACTCACTAGTGCATATATTTGAATAATTCATATTAACTATTCTTCTTTGTAGGCGTATCGATATTATCCGAACACTGACAGCATTGTACTTTGGGACATATCTTGAAATGTTCGTTTATTGTTGTTGTTATAATGAATGTGAATCCTTCCTCTTCAGTTTGTCATTTCCCTTCATAGTAGACTATCCTACAGGATTATCCCATTGAAAATGGCCAAAAAGCAGTCCGTTTTAACTCTAATACCTAGGACATGAATCGTCAAGCATTCCATTTCATTTTTGACAACTTCCAATTTTCCTCGATTCATGTTTCAGACATTGCACATTCCGATTACTAATGGATGTTTACAGCTGTGTTTGTTTTTCCTTCTCGCATTAGTAAACGAAGGCCCTGAAGCTTTACTCTATCAATGCCATTAATGTCAACTCCAGCGGGAGAGCTCTTTCCCAGTTCTATTTTTGGTGCCTTCCAGCCTAAGATGCCCTTCTTCCTGAACTCTATCAATGTTCTGTTGCTAACCAGTCTTCTTCTACTTAGGAAAGAAAAAGATTCAAAGTCAATTTGAGCAACATTCCTTTACTGTCACATATATACCTCACATAAGGTTATCCATGTGGATTATTTTATTTTGGATATATATGACAGCAAAGCAAAAGTTGTTCAAGTTGACTTTGAGTCTTTTGTTTTTCTATGCTTAAAATGTGTTTTCTTATCTTTTTATTGCTGTCTTATTTCTTAATGTTTTTTTCAAAGCCCAAATTATTAAAAATACTCTACTGAAATTGAAGAAAGCAATTACATGCAAGACACTGGTAGGAAATCAACAATCTTTTCAAGAGAAACAACTAGAGAGCGTCACATGGCACACTGCAGTTTCTTCCACTCTCTCATAGGGTTTCATCACGGCACTGCCACACTCTTATACCTGTGCTTTTACTCATGTGTTTCCCTCATTGGACTGTGAGTTCCTTCCACTATGTCTTACACATGTGTGTATCCCAATGCTTCTAGCAACACAGTGCCAGACAACACTACATGCATTCACAAAATATTGCCGGAAGCATGTCACACCTATCATTTTACAGTGATGGTTTATGCTATACTGACCCATTCACTGAAAAGTGTTTCTTAGCCAGATGCACCAAATTGCTCGAGGCTCTATTTCATATAAAATTTACAATATTCATCTGCACTATTTCAATATCTTAATATCTAACACTAACCCTTCAGTTAATAATTACATTGACTATCCTTTCAATGTACATCAACTAACTCTAACTTAGAACATTGAAGTTGTCAGGGATTTTATTTTACTTAGCTCAATAATCAGCACCCATGGAAGCTGCAGTGAAAGAAAATCAAGTATCATATTAAATAGGCCAATTCTGTTACAAAAGACCTCTTTAAAGTGTTAAAAATCAAGGGTGTCACTTTGAGGATTAAGGTGTGCCTGACCCAAGGCACAGTATTGTTAACCACCTTGTATGCAAGTGAAAGTTGGACAATGAGTAAGAAGGGCCACAGAACTGATACAATTTGGTGCTGGTGAAAAATGTTAAAGTACTATGGACTACCAAAAGAAGGAACAAATCTCTCTTGGACAATGGACAACTAAAACACACCTTAAAAATAATAATGATAGAGACTTTGGTCTTGTTTGGATCTATAGGGTCACATGCTTATTATTAGTAAAGCAGGTCAGTGAAAAAGAGGTAGACTATTGACAGGGCAGCTACAACACCGGGGCTCAGTCATACCTGTGACTGTGAGGTTGGCACAGGACCAGTGGTGTTTCACCCTGGAATTCAAGAGGGTTACGAGGAGTCATAATTGACACCCCAGCACTTAACAACTCATCTAGAACCAAGAGTGGTGTCCTTTTCCGGTCACTCTGGTTCAAAGGTCTCAAAGAGAATAGTTGTAGACTCCAAACAATGTTGTAAAAAATAAGCTTACTACATACACTGAATTTTCTAACCTTTGCAATCAACCGAACTTTCGTTTTAATTAAGAAAAACCACAATTTTCTCCAACACAGAAATTCTATTCCTTCATATGAATCGCACCACTCTGAAAATATTGACAACTGTCCCCAACAATAAGGGGATATCTTTGGTCTAACTGAAAATTTTAAATGTATTTATTCAACCCAAGGAAAATAGAACAGAAAAGAAAATGTTGACACCAACGTGTGGTCTAAATGGCAAGATATGAACTTACCCTACCACTCCTCACACAACAATAAACTTTATTTGAGGTTGTAAGAACACCAAAAACAGACTACTTTTCTCAGAGCACTGTGACTTTAGCTGGCTAATTTGTTGTTGCTAGTGCACTCAAGTCAGTACCAACTCACAGCAACCCTATCCTGCACCATCCTCACAGCTGTAATGTTTGAGCCCACTGTTACATTCACTATGTCAATCCATCACCTGGAGGACCTTCCTCTTTTTCTCTGTCCTTCTGCTTTATCAAACATGATGACCGTATCCACATGCCCAAAGTATGTGCGGTAAAGCCTTGACATGCTTGCTTTTGCTTCTATGGAGCATTCTTGCTGTATTACTCCCAAGGCAGACTGACTAGTTCCTTTGGCAGCCCATGACACGTTCAGTATTCTTCACCAATACCATACCTGAAGGGCATCGGTTCTTCAACGAGCAGGGAAACACTGAAACAAAATATTTTTTCATTGTTCTATCAAAAAAGGGGAATATTCTTTATCAGTACTCTTAGATGTTGGTATATATAGACAATTTTGTATGTGTATGTGTTCATCTATTCCATCTATCACTCCTACTGGCATAGCTCTGGATGTCAATGTAAAAATCTCTCTAGGCTTGAAGATAAATAAGCAGCCATCTAGCTGAGAAGCAACAAAGCCCACATGGAAGAAGCACACCAGCCTGTGTG
>NW_022109767.1:17310035-17310953 GCF_000313985.2 Echinops telfairi
AGAGGGAGGGGGGAAATGAGGAGCTGATACCAAGGGCTCAAGTAGAAAGAAAGTGTCTTGAGAATGATATGGGCAACAAATGTACAAATGTGCATGACACAATGGATATATGTATGGATTGAGCCCGAGATAAAATTTTTTTTTAATCTCTCTAAGACACGTATTTCAATCCCTCTTGGGAAAACGTATGGTTGACATATTAGCCACACTATGAGGTACAATTAAACTATATTCATCTGGCTCTGTGGTGCAATGGATAGTACACTGGACTTCTAGACAATTACACTATATTCATCAAGGTTCCACTAATTAGTAATGCAAGCCACAACTAACTAAAGTCAGTTATACCATGAAAATGCAAAGGAAATTAATAATGCAACTAAGTCTATATTTGGACACATTCACCCTACTTAAGAATGAAATTTAAGAACCCCAAAACATTAACTGAATGCTAATTGCAAATGAACAATTTCTTAATTCACTAAATCAATTACATTAAGATAAAGAAACATATTTTAAAGTATTACTGTTACTCTTGGAACCTGTAGGCAACAAATTGTACTTTTAAAATATTCTATAATGTAAGCATTTCAGAAATTTAAATTGCTGTTCCAAGTATATCTAAATCTTTAAGATAGTTTCTTTGTTTTGTTTTTGCTTTCCATTTATTACAAACTCACTTTCAATTTTCTAGAATGCTGCCCCAGTAATAAAAATCTAAAATGCCTGTTTTGTTTTGTTTTCTCTCCCCTAACACAAAAGAGAAATATAAAATAATTCCTATATTTAAATAGGCTACCATGGTAATTTTTTTTCAATCTTTTCTCCATTTCTTTTTTTTTTATCCTTTTATTAGGGGCTCATCCAACTCTTATCACAATCTTTAAAATGCCTGTTTTGTTTTGTTTTCTCTCCCCT
>NW_022109767.1:17312196-17314616 GCF_000313985.2 Echinops telfairi
TAACACACTCAGAGAAACAGCCAAAGGAGACAGAGCTATAAGATCAGGTCTCCCAGGTCAATTCGTCCGATGTCAACAGCTTTCACTCTGCTTGCTAACTTTGTTCCAGCCTTGAAGATGTCAAACCCCTCACTATGCCGAGCCTAATCTCACTCGAAATACTTCCATATTGCTCTTCCCTCCTCTGCTCACCACAAAGCTCAGACTGGCTCTCTCACATTGTGCTTGTGAAGTGTCCCAAGATTGCCTTACTCGGCTTTTTTATTTTAATTGTTATTCCTTAAAATACTTAAGATATTTTAAATGCTACCTATACTTAGAATGGGCATTAAATGTAGTTCGGGCTTTTAAAACTGTTGTTTCTATCTGTATCCCCAGAGCCCAGAACAATACCTGGCACGTGAGATCGATCCATTTCAAGATTTATTGAAATAATTACTGTCAGCATAGTAGCTCTGATATCTTCCAGGGTTTTTTCTGCAAAAACTTCACTGTAAAAGGAACAAATAAAGATGTAAGCATCCACTTCTGTATAACAGGAGATGTTCTTTGCAGGAAGCCATATTTGCAAGGGATCTTTCTTGTGATCATCTGCAAAATCATTCACACCACACCAAGAACATTTCAGCAAGAAGAAATTCAGTAAGAATCCACTAGAAAAAAAAAAGAATCCACTAGAAGTATGCTAGAATCCGAGAAAAACAATTTTACATGATTCCTAAACATATCTATATGTTATATAAATGGGGAAGTAACAAAACTACAATATTGTTGTGCCAATTAAATCAGCATAAAATGCTTATCTACATGCAGGCAAAAAATGAGAGGAATTGAGTATGCAAATAGAGATTGTTTTGTAGAACTTTATACATTTAAGAAGTGGCATTCAAACTGATAAAAATACCTATATCCAGAATATAAAAAGAACTTATACGAGTCAAGGAAAAGCAGCTAACAGAAAAAGGGGAACCTGGCAAATCCTGAAAAGCCCATAGTTTAGTAAACAGTAGTACAATGATGTTAATTGATTAGTTCTGACAACCTCGCCATGGTTCCATGAGGTGTTAACAACAGGACAACCTGTCTGATGAGGAGGTGAGAATTCTTTGCAAGTAATTGTTGACTTTTCTGTTAATGTGTATTTTTTCTCTAAGTAAAAAGTTAAATGGGATGACAGGAAAATATTTGAAAGGCCTTCACTAAAGAGATAAAGGTGGCAAATAAGTACATCAAAAGAGGCTCATTGCTAATCATGAAAAATGCACATCTGTTCATGGATGCTTATGGCAGCATCATTAACAAAACAACACTTCACTCTGTTCACTCAACAAAACAGCAGTTTTTGCTAATGCAGAATGAAGAATTCTATAAGTGTTATTAAGATGGAAACCCTGCCCTCAGGAATGTGAAGGTTTGTATTTTAAAAGAAGAGGCCAGCTCAATGAGACAGCAGCTAAGTCCACATGGAAGAACACCAGCCTGTGTGATCCAAGGATTCTAAGCACCAATCTGAAGGAGGGAATGTTATCAAGCTTAAATTGCAAACATCTGGTTTGCAGAGGCTATTTGGAAGCCCAAAATCCCTTTGCAGGGTCCTTACATGTATTAAGCCTCCAATAAATTCTGTCTGACCACAGTGGAGACTTGTGAATAACCTTGCTATCTAACAGACAGCACTGTACAGTCAATTACAGCAGATATAATTAGGTTAAGATGTAACGAATACCATTTTATCTCTTTGTCAACCTATTTTAAAGTTGTAATGTGTTCTGGTTTCTTTTTGACTGAGGTTTTTGTATGTTTTGTCTAGTCGTTGGTTTTTGTTTGCTTGCTTGCTTCTCGTTTGTGTTTTGTATGATCTGTATATTAAATCTAGGATAGATAGATCTATAGAGAAAGTAACGGGATTGATAATTGCCTAGAATGGTGGTTCTCAACCTTCCTAATGCCATGACCCTTTAATACAGTTCCTCATATTGTGGTGACCCCAAAACCATAAAATTATTTTCGTTGTTACTTCATAACTGTAATTTTATGAATTGGGCAACCCCTGTGAAAGTCACTCGATCCCAGAGGGGTCACGACCCACAGGTTGAGAACTGCTGGCCTAGAGGCATGGCAGAAAAGGATGGGGAAGGGGGACATTGGGAGCTAACAACAATGAGTATAAGAAAGTCCTGAAATTGATGTGGTGATGACTGCACAAATCAACTTAATATGATTCAACGATTAAATTGTATGTGACATATATGCCAATAAAACTATGAAGAAAAAAAAGTGTCTCAATGGAGTATCTGTCAAGAAGCAATAGCTTCACATTTTGCTATTTCTGTTTAATAAAGGGTGTTTCTATGATTTTGTAATAATACTTTTTTACTTACCCCAATAAGCAAGGGGCAGGTGTGTGTGTGTGTGTGTGT
>NW_022109767.1:17314938-17317471 GCF_000313985.2 Echinops telfairi
AGCAATCCACGCAGGAGAACTGTGTACTTAACCTTTCCTTCTGACTCCAACATCCCACAAAAATAGAAGAAAATAAGGAGTGTAAGAAATAGAAAACAACAAAGAATGGTTTGGAAGGAAAGGTATAAAGAAAAAAAAAAGTGAAGGTGTAAATGAGCAAACTCATTGCACTTGAACCCCTTCTGCCTTTCTGTGCAGCGCCATGCTCCTCTCCCCCTAAATGAGGACAGGCTTTTCTACGTCTTGCAAGGGTCACAGAGAAGCAAATCCCATTTCTTGCCACAGATACACGGTGACCCATGTGCTCTGCAACGGAAAGTCTCAACAGTATCATTTAAACACACGTAACCATCACAACCCAAGTGTCTGGGTGAGTTACTGTAGCCTTTCAAAAACATTTAAAGCTCCTGGAGATCACAATGCAAAATCTAGCAAGCTGACTCTGTCTTGCCTTCTGTTGTTGAAGCTGTCAAGTATACACTTTGAAGTCAGATAACTTCAAATAACTTAGTATCTCATGTAAAGGACAAGCTTATGAATTCTTAGTTTAAATACACAAATGTTTCTCAATTCTGGTCAAATTCTAATCTGACCATTAACCTTCTGTGAATAATGTTTCTCGATTCTGGTCAAATTCTAATGGCAACCCTTTAAAAAAGCAGAACTGCCAGGAATGTTTGACTCTCAAGTCTTAGTGTCCAAACTGTACCCATTCAATTCTGGACCCTAGTAGTTCTTGCCACAAACCCTCCCTGTTCTCTCAGTCAGCCCTGGTGACCACAGCTTTCAAGCATGTCATTATGTGAAATGGCTAAGTATTATTAAAGTAATTCCATGTTGAAACTTCCTAAGACTTACTAGGTATGCCGTTTATGTTTCTAAGGAACGAGTAGATAGAGGCTTAACTATATCTCTGCAAACAAAAATTACTGACTTTCTTTAGTACAGAACAAGTTGAAAGAATATTCCAAAGCCTAAAAAATGCCAAAAAATTATAATTGGACTCCTGAAAAAAATGCGAATAGAAGATGTTATCAAAATAATGCATTTAAGCTCATAACATGGAATCTGGTATGAAAAACAGCAATCAATATATCCTAAGAGTTACTAAAACCATCATATGAAACTGTTTCTATTGTTTTCAGGTAACCAAGTGGCAAAATAAACTATATAAAACTTAGCATCGCCTAACATTTACTAAGAATGAACCCACTGGCTAGACATCTCGATCTAAGTTTCAAGTGCACTCTCCTAGCCTCACTGTACTAAGTCCAATTATCTTCAAAATTAATAGATCTAACTACTTTTAAATATTTATTAAAATTAGATTCCAGACGTAAAGCCCGTTTTTAAAGAACCAATCTAGTGAGAAGTACTTTGAAAAAGGAAAAACCCTAAGCAAATCAGAATCTCATTTTTTAAAGTTGTTATTGAACAATAGAGGGATTTATATTTGATCTTGCTGTACAGGCAGCAGTGTGAAAGAAAATAAGAGTTTGAAAGCAGGCCAATATGTATCCTTAAGGAAATTACTTTACCTCACTGTGCCTCAGTTTCCTTAAAGATAAATTAAAAGACAGCATCCTTTGACTCATTAGGTAGACTAAAAATGAAATCAAAATATGCAAAACACCTACTAGGACTTGTTGGCACACAGTAAATAATAAATGTTAGTTGCTTTTCCTCATCTTTCTTTAGCTGTTCTTTCTGAGCTATGTTCTGCTTAAGTATCAAGCAAAAGTAGGAGACAAAGCTCAAAAGTATTATATATTACTCTCAAAAACCAAACTCACTGCCATGGGGTCAATTCTAACTCACAGTGTGTGGCCCTGTAACCTGAGAGTTAACACAGTATTTTCACAAGAGCTGCACTTAGAACCAGAGGAATAACAAGGATGTGAGAAGGTTTACAATAGCTACATACTTATAAAGAAGGTGTACCTTACTGTTTAATCTGAGTCCCTTAAACTGAATCTTGAAATTATTGCTTAAGTGCTCTATTTGCAACCTCATAACAACAAGCATAATTCTAATCTCAGGTTATACCACTCTATAATTAAGTACTATAATTAGAACTGTACGCGGCAGACCCAAAAATAAAACATAAGGTTAATGATTGCATAAGGCTTATGATTGTCGTTATAGATACATTATACAGACAAACACACAAGCCTTATATAATAGAGACTGTTTCTGAAGAAAGCAGCACACTTAAAATGTTTGAAAATGTGTAAGCACACGCTTCGGATAAAACCAGAGTTGTAAATAGGAAAGATTTTTCCAGTGGCAGAAGTGAAGCCCTAAAAAGAAATCTTAAATAAGAGTACAACTAGTAAGATTTTTCATATCACAAAATAACTATTATTTAAGACACTTAGATGCATAACATAAAAAGTCACTTATTGCCACACCATTCAGTGGTGCATATTTATATTATAAGAATCTAGGACAGATGAACCACTCAGGACCAGGGGTGACAGTGGCGATACCAGGAGGGAAGGGGGGGGTGTAGGAAGGGGGAATTGATCACAGA
>NW_022109767.1:17317757-17340183 GCF_000313985.2 Echinops telfairi
AAAAAAAAAAGATAATTCAAATCCCTCTTCAAATTCTTCAAAAAGAAGCGGATTTCCATCCCACATTCCTAGTGTTACCGCAGTTTTATGCAAGTTCCTGGCTACATATCTAAACTCACATACCTACATCAAGTTTAAGTATGGGTAAGCAGACTTCAGTAATCTTGGGAAAAGAGGAAAAGTGAACCCATCCATACGATACAACTGCAGAGTTCTCATTCTAAAGCATACATATTCCAATAAACACAACTGGGAATAGACCAGACATACAGACTGCACATAAGGAGAGACTGTATCACCTTTCAAGCAGTTTTAGAAAGTGAGCAACTTTGGAAATGGTTCCTTTATTCAAAAAGAATGTCATGAAAACTACTTGAGAAACACTGATATAGTTGAGTTTTTACTTAACAGTTCTTGGAAACCTGGAGATACTTTGACAAAAAACAAAACTCATCACAAAGCTTCACAAAAAAGACTACGCTTCTATATCATGCAGGTACGACCAAACAAAACAGTAATTTCAAATCAGGGGCTTTACTGCATTACACAAAAAAGCAGCATACTCCCATAAATGCTACCATCCAAATATTACAAAGGGTGTGTGTGTGTGTGTGTGTGTGTGTGTATTCTTTACAAATGATTCACAATTTCTATTGGCACTAATACCTGCATTGCATCAGTGATGGCAACATCTTACATTTAGGTAAACCTTTCGGTTTTGCAAAATACTTTCTCATGTATTATTCTCATTTAAGTCTCCCAACTACTGTGAAATAAAAGTATAGCAGACAATATGCTCCATTTTACAGATGGGAAAACTTAAACCAAATGCAAGTTGGTAAGGCAACACAGACAGTAAAGGTGACTTGCTCCTGTGACTTTACACAACTCAGGGTTACTAGATAAAACCTGAATCACTACCATCTAGGATCCCTGATGGCATAAGGACCTGCTAAGCCACAGGGTCAGCAGTTCAAAAGCACCAATTGAAAAATTAAGCTTTCTATTCCCATGAAGGCTTAGTTTTAGAAACTCAAAGAGGCAGTTCTACTTTTTCCTGTAGGGTCACTATGACTCGAAACGACCTGACAGCAGTGTGTATCACCTAACCACAAAAATAATGTTCTGTTACATTTAAAAATTGTAGTTCTGTACAATTTTAAAATGGAAAAGAACATTATTTTTGTATAAGATTATTTAGGCTTGGGTTATTTTACTGAGTCTTAGAATTGCCTGGTTAGGTGATACACACTATCAACAGGAACAAGGGAAGAAGAGAAACATTCTACAAAGAGTTCTGGCATGAACTTGAGGCAGGAAATCAAAAGGAGTACTGTGGACTTGGATAAAAGGCCTACTAAGAAGTACCTCTTAAAACAAAAGGCTAACCTGCAAAGTTAAAAACAAAAAGTACTGCCTTCTTTCTCCAAACTCATTACTTCTCTACAAGTGAATTTAAAGATTATTGTTCTTTGTGATTACAACTATGATTCTTTTAAGAAGGCATCCATGTGTTTTTTATGTGGCATGAGAAATTAAGTCCTTGTTTTTTCCTTCTAATACACCATCTGTGGTAGTTACATAATCTGGAGTCAATCTGACGATTGAGAGTGAAGGGGTGGAGTCTAGTCTGCCAATGGGATTGTAGCCAATAAAGCCTCTGTGGGCATGGCCTTTTCCTGAGAATTCTGTGAATTCCTGGATTTCCTTCTTGGAGGCAGGAGAGTCTCTCTCACGACTCACTCCCTGAGAGATGCTCGAGAAATGCTCTACTGAGAGACACATGGCACTGTGCTGATAGACCCCATCCCCTGGGAACTGGAGAAGCCACATGGAGGGAGACCCCTGCCAGAGCTGAGATGCTTACAAAACAACTGGACCCATGAGACTCCCCCACCTACTGGCCTGTGATCTTCCTGCATTTGGTGTCATTGCATGTGTTTCATGTGTCTGAAGAGGACTTTATAGATTGATATCAAACACAAGGGCTAATATCGGATTTATGGACTTGATCTGGACTGGACTGAGACATTTTCTCAATATTCAACTGCTCTTGTATATAAAGCTCTTTCCTATACATCTGAGAGTGTCCATGGATTTGTTTCTCTAGTCCACCCAGACTAACATACCATCTGGAAATTAAATTCAGAGCAGAAACACAAGATGATGCCTGGCTCCCTAACATTTTAAACTGAGTCACAATAAAAGGTTCTAATTAGAATGAGAGGAAATTGTAGAACTAAACTCAAATTCCTAGAAAAACACAGCCTTACTGGTCTGATAGAGGAATCCCCAGACTTGCCTTGGATCAACCTTCTAAAATGGAACTGAACCAGTAGAGGAAGCCATCTCTAAATCAGACAGACAGGCCTATGAAATAAACAATAACACCATGAGGAACATGCCCTTAGAACAATGAACTGTATGAGACCTGAAAAGCAGCACTTACATGAGACCAACTCTCAACTACACGAGACCCAGAGACCAAGATCAAAGGTGAGAAGGCAGGAATGGGCAGGGGGACCAGAAGAGCAGTGGACATTGCAGAGACTGCAGCCCAGGGACAAAACGAAGCGTGAATGTATTACTACATGCAAACAACTATGCCAGGGATTTCCTTTTGGTTCTTCTAAAATGCACTTCATCCTGCTTGATGAAATGGACTACTCTACACCAGAATTTCGGCTAAATGGGAGAAACTAAGATTTTTCCTTCTTGTTTTCTTTCCCCCAAAGATGAAAGGGCATGTTGTACATGTTGAAGTACTGCTTTCCTGAAAATTGACTCCGTGGTTTAACATCTTATTCATCTTCCTTTAATGAAAAAAAAAAATCAGAAATATCAATGCACAAAATATACAATGTGCTTGAAATAAATTTTAAATTAAACTATTTTATAAACGAACAAAACCATAAAAACGTGTTTATTAAGGGGGTGGGCTGATATCACGGAGTTCAGGAAAAAAGAAAATGCTTTGAAACTGATTGTGGTGCAACTGTACAATACTGCTTGATGTAATTGAACTACAGAATGGTATGATATCTGTAAGAGCTCCCAAGGAAATGATTTTTACAAAATACTTTATATCTTTTTCTTTCCAGAGGACCATGTTATTTTCATAAATAAGTGACGAGACCAGAAAGTATAAAAATATATTCTCCTCTACGGTTAAGTGCAACCCCTCATCTGTCGAGTTTTCTTGCTCTAGATCTTCTTAAAGTAATAGAAAAGAAAGTGTCATCTGACAATAGCGGTGCACCATACCCAAGTCCTGGTAGCTTCAATTGCCTCGAATGCATGAGCAAGCTGGACAGTGAATAAGGAAGACAGAAAAAGAACGGTCACATTTTAATGTGGCGTTTGTACGGAGCATTAATAAACTGTGAGAGGTAGAAGAACAAGCAAATCCGTCTTGGAAGAAGTATGGCTACAATGCTCCTTTGATGCAATGATGGCAAAACTTCGTCTCATGTGCTTTAGACATATTATCAAGAGGGAAGCATTCCCTGAAAAAGGTATCATTCGTGGTAAAGTGGAGGATCAGCTACAGAGAGTAAGGCTTTCAGGAGAAAGGGTGTCACAACAATAAGCACGAATGTAACAATGAACGTGAGGATGATACAGGGCCAGGCAGTGTTTCCTTCTGTCGTGTGAAAGGTCACGAAGAGTCGAGAATCCACTCACGGCACATAATATCAAGGATAAGTAGAAAGAACCCTGTCTCACAACTGGTAAGTGCTCGACTGCTAACTAACTCTGTGGCCCTGCCATTAAAACTTAGATCTGGGAAGCTCTAAGGGGCTTCCTACCCCATCATGTGCACTTCACTAGGAATTGACTACATAGCGCCTAGCAACAAGGATAAGGTGGCTACAGGAAAGTAAATACTAAGAACATTTCTATTTTGGAGTGCTTAATTCTGATACCAAATAATAGTGTAACAAGCTATTCTAGTGTAATTAGCAATTTCTACAAAGCTATAGTTAACATTACCAGCAAGGCACTGTTACAAATTTGGAGTGGCCATTGTCCCTCCTGAACCCAGATCACAACATTCATAATTGCACTTCTGATTCCAAAAAAGCCTCTTTCTCTCTTTATGATTTCAAAAAAAGCCCCTGGAAGACTATCTTCTTTAGCTGTGTTAATATAATTAGTTACTACATATTTACAAGTGGTAATATGTCAACTAATTATTATAAAGTTATCTTTGTAGCTGCCCCAAAATAAGTTATTTAAAACAGAACTTTAGCACACTACAAAGTGAATAGATTATAAACCTAAGCAAGTTTTTCTGTTTGCATAAAAGAGAAAGGTCAACAATTTAGTAATCAAATTTATTTCTGAATACAATCCCAAGTTTTAAGTAATACACCTACAATTATCTTAAGTAAGATAAAGGAACAGAAGAATACTTCATAAGATAAAGGAACAGAAGAATACTAAACGGATAGCAGGGTGCCTTTGAACCCAACACTGATTCATCAAGCAGAGCAGTGTCAGGTCCTGGGAACACACAAAAAATGAAAGCATGTGATAATCTTAAAGAACTCATGTATTTGTTATTTATTGCTGTTGTAATTTTTTTCAATGGATTTTGCATTCTATCTCATGCTATGACTGATCACTCAAAAAAGTCACCACATTAAAAACATAAAGGGGAAAAAGTCCCTGTTTTCAAGGTGGAATTATAAACCACTGCTGGTCCCACGTGTTTGCTTCACTTCAAACTGACCCAGTCCTCTTACCTACACATCAAGTTTCTAGTCCAGAGGAACCACAAAAGCTGAAAAACAGGAAGCTAGCATTCCAACTGCCTTGACTATCCTCCAATGCGACCCATTCATCAGAACACAACTAAACTATTTGTCTTGAACACCATCCTGCTTCTCTCAATGCCTGGTACACGTCAAAGGAACTAGACATTCTTAACAAGGATCATTAAGCTAGCCAAGCCTGTAAGTCAACCAAGAGCAGTGAAAAACATTTGTTGTAAAAACCAGGGCAGGTACCAAGACACTTTTTACTATTTCTAGGATTTATGTAATGTAGGATACAGTCCTGACACGGACACACACTTCTTGGTTTTAAACCAATCTGTCTTACATTTAAACCACTCTGTCTTAGAAGAACGACAGTCAGAATGCTCCTTGGATGCAGGATGGTGCGCCTGTGTCTCATATACTTGGAACAAGTTGTTAAGAGAGACCAGGCCCTGGAGAAAGACATCCTGCTTGGCAGAAGTAGAAGGGTAGTGAGCAAGGCCTTTAAGAAGGATTGACACACTGGCTGCCACAATGGGCTCAAACACAAGAACAATTGTTAAGGATGGCACGAGACCAGACAGCGCTCCCTTCTGCTGTACGTGAGTCACTGTGAGTCAGAATCCACGGGAAGGAAGCTAACACTGTGATGTAAATGGAATTAGCACTTCTGCATAGGAAGGGAAACATAGCATTAAACTTCTATCACGAAGGTAGAAAATAATTTTCTGTCTCAGTAAACTGACCTCACAAAGTTGGTAGCACTCTATTTATTCAGTCGAAATGTTTTCTGAGTTTCCCTGTTATTACTGGCTAGATAAACGGGGGCCTGGAAAGATTTGAAGAGGTGAAAGGCTCACACCTAACTGCTAAACGAAAAGAAGGCACTTGGAAACAACCCAGCCACAGCATTGAAGGAAAGCTTGGTGTGTTAGTCTGGGAAAACTAGAGAAACAAACCCAGAGACACTCAAGTGGATAAGAAAGAGCTTTCTATTAAAGAGCAAATGTATATTGAGAAAACATACCAGCCCAGTCCAGATCAAGTCCTAAGTCCGATAATAGCCCATACGTCTGATACCAGTCTAGAAATTCCTCTTCAGACTCACACAGCACATGCAATGATGATGAATGCAGGAAGATCACCGACCGGTGGGTGGAAAGTCTTGTGGATGCAGTGGCAGTGGAAGCATCTCAGCACTGCCCGGGGTCTCGAGGTGGCTCCTCCAGCTCCAGGGCTCTGGCTCTATCAGATCAGCGTAGCTCCATGTGGCTTGTGAACAAGAATATCTCGCAGGGAGAGAGTGTATCTGGCCTCCAGTGAGCTATGTATCTCCATTGCACCTCCAAATGAAGTCATCAAACTGGGACTTAGTTGACAGGTTAGACTCACGCCCCTTCGCAAGTTGACAGGAGATTATGGAACTGCCACACTTGGCTATTTACTCCAAATAGAGCAAAGAACCCAAAGATCAATCAGGGTCACTTTGTCCCACATCACCCACAGCGAGAGGGTTGGTTTGGGTGTCCCTTTGACTTCAGAATCACTGAGAAAAATTAAAAGGGTAACCTAAGAGCATAATGGAAGGGTGAATGTGGATGCTTACCAACACCACATTTTCACCTCACAGGGTACTTAAGGAGCAGAACACAAAGCCCATGGAGTAACCTATCTAAAAGTTTCCTATATTACTGAATAAAGTGTCCTGGTAGTGCTGGGGGTTACACAATGGGCTGCGAACAGCAAGGTCAGCAGTTCAAACCCACGAGATGCTCTGCTTGAGGAAGCTGACACTGTGCACTTCCATCAGGACTTGGTTCCAGAAACTGAAGGGTCTGATGAGTCAGCACCCACTCAATGGCAGTGGTTTGGTTTTGTATGATTGAATATGTTCTTTTAGCTAAAAAATACTTATTTCTAAAGTAAAAAATAATTGCTTTCTTTGAGGTGTGTGTACACATATGGGTGTATATACACAGAGAAAGAGACACAAGTGGAAAAAAATGTCTTTCAGGGTAATTTGCCTTGAGATAAACAAGAAATAAAACACTTATGTCAAAAAAAATATTATTATAGAGGTTTACTCCTCAGAAGGCACCCAAAAGTTCTTATTTGTAATCTATGAAATAAGTAACAATATTCAATTATTGACTAACTGTATGCAATTATTGACATTGCCTAAGAATCATTTTATGCACAAATAAAACCTAAAAGGATAAAAATATTACGAAAAATAATGTTCATATGTTTTGATCAATTCATCATTTATCTTCCCTGCATGCACCCCCAACCAACCTATCGTTGAAGTTCTCTAAAGCATCACTCAAAAAAGTTAATTATTTAGCAAAGTCTGTTCCAAATTATGTGAATGAACAACTTCAAGAGAGCTGTCTTATTGTCCTCTGAGTAGATTTCTCCTCACTGTGAAGCTGTGAGACAGAGGAGCAGAACTGCCCAACGGGGTTGTTCCTGACTGTGATCTACACAAGCAGATCACCAGGTCTCTCCCTTGGAGTTGCAGCGTGCTTTAAATCGTCCACCTATTAGTTTGGACCCCAGTGCTTAACCACAGGTACCACCACAGCATGACTGAGAAAACAGATAACATTTTAAGTCTAAGGAATTTAAGAACCATACTTAATCATGTGAGGAACATACTCAAAATCAAAAAGGAAAGCAAGCTTCCTGGTGGGCTAGGCAGGTGATAGCCCTGAGACCAGGGCCTTACGCACCCCCTGCAGATCCAGACGTGAGCTCTTCCCTGTGGTAGAATAATTAACCACTCAGAATCAGAAGGACAGCATTCACCCAAGGACAAAGTTCACAGGGTTAGGGGAGAATGGAGTGGGAGCGGGAAACACTGGGAGAAGAAGGCACAATAAGTGATGACATACTACAGAGATGGCAATATACCACTGAATCAGAATACGTATTGATTGATGAATGGAAGACCGATGATCTCTGTAAACCTCCACTTAATTCACAGTAAAAAGTTAGAAAAAGAAAAGCATCACTTTGTTGTTTCTGATATCGATGCACTAAACAGACTCTTCCTCTCTATAAATGATAAAACATATCTTCATACAACTTTGGACCACTCCTTAGCCTATCAAATATCAAGACTGAACTTCAACTGCTAATAAGGTAAAACTGACAGATGCACTCAACAGCGCTTTGAGAGACGTGAGAGTCTTAATCCGAATCAGAAGTTGACTAACTTGAGTCTTAATCCGGATCAGAAGTTGACCAACTTTTCTGTAGAATGCCAGTCATGTTTTAAGCTCTGCAGGTCATGCTTAGTCAGATATTCTATTCAACTGCACAAGAAAGAATGCAGCCACAGGTGAATGTAAAGAACGAACACAGCTACATTCTAATAAAGCTTTATGTACACAAACAGGCTGTGGCAGGATTTGGCCCTATGTCCATGGTCAGCTGCCTTCTGATTTAAGGGACTAAATTTTCAATAGTTTGCAGGTTTTGTGACTGTATCATGGAGAAACTACCTTAACCTTAATTGCTCTTGGCATAAACTACATCAATGCCTTTCAAACACGTTTCAGTGGCAAATTTCCAATTTCTATAAAAAATATAATAAAGTATGTTGGTTAAGATACGATGTCTTGGTCCTGCTAAATGTCCCTTCAAGAGGCCCTGGGGATATCCACAAGTCTGTGAAACAAAAGGAAAATCACTGGTCAGCTGATCTCCAGGATTCCACTCAGGATCAAGAGCCGATAATGACATGGCTGTTTTTCACAGTGTCAATTGAAGAGATCGTCAAAAAGCATGGGAAGCATTCCATGGAACAGAGTTTTTTCCGGAAGATTGGAGAAGAATCAATGCCTTTAAAGTTATGGTGTTGGCAAAGAATATGAAATACATTGAATATACCAAAAGAAGGAATGAATCTATCTTGGAAGAAGTACAACCAGAAGGCTCCTTAGAAGAGGGGATCGTAAAGACATCCTCTCATGTGTTTCACGCATGCCATCAGGAAACATTGGTCTCTGAAAAAGGATGTCAACCTATACTTGATACAGTAGAAGTTTAACTCAAGAAGAAAACCCTCAACAAGATGGGTTGACATAATGGCTGCAACAATGGGCTCAAATAGAACAAGAGAATGGTAAAGGACCAGACCAGGTAGTATTTCCTCTGCTCTCCATAGCTGACTGGGCCAAGTGGGGATGCTTGACAACAGATACCCTGAAAATCACATTTTCTCTTTCCATGAGGAAAAACATATGCACATCAAAATCAAAAATAAAATAAAAGTGTAAAGTAGAGGGCGATGAAATGGAACTTAAATGCTATCCTACTGCTGCTGCGATTAGTTACCAAAGAGTCCCTGCTACTCGTGGCCGTCCCAATACAACTGCTCATGTGGGTTTTCCGGGCTTTGACCTTGAATCAACAGCCAGCCCTTTCTTCTGAGCTGTCTATTTAATTAAGATGCTTCTCATTAAATTTTTACTAACATGAATTTTACTACAGCTTAGTTTCACTAAAGTTTGCCAGGTAAATCAGCAAACTAAATAATATTTCAAAGGCACATAATCAACACTCAATATATTTGCATGTAAGTGATTTTACCAAAGGGGTCTTGGATAGGATCTCTACTTGGTGAACAGTTAGTTAACCAACACATTAGTTCTACAACGAGAAGTGAATAACTTTATAATAGACATTCTTCATTAATTTAATTTACAGTACCTCAAGGTAAAAAAAGAGATCCCTGCATAATGTCATATGATGTAGGACATAATGACAGATGTCACAGGAGCCCTGAGGATGAATTCACTCTTGTTAAATGCCAATGAAAATATCACTAAATGAAAAGTCTCCAGATACCAGCAATGATTAAACTGTTTCATTTAAAGCAGCAAATTGATACTCAATAAAAAAATAACTTTGTTCCACAAAGTTAAAAATTTACGTACTTGCTATAGAAATTAAACTAAAACCTAGAGCTCTTCTTTAACCTGTGTTCTAGAGGGACTGAAGACATATTTCAAGTTAATCCATTTTAAATGAAAACAGGGCCCTAATTTAGTCTCCAAATTCAAGTACATGCTTCACCCCCAAACAACTTATGAAAACAAAGAATTTTTAGAAACAAGTATCCCTGACTCTTTCAAATAATTTTCTAACCATAATTTCTGATAGTAAATTATATTTTGTGTATTTTAAGGGAATTTTCCCCTATGTTTAAAGATTTTAATAAAAATTACACTTAAAAAAATAGTTGAAAAAGTACTGGCAGAGCTTTGGAGTAACTAAAATTTTATAAAAGCATGTATGTGAAAATATATAAGTGTACATTACATCTATTTTAATAGTTATTAAGATATTCCATATGTAAGTATCTAATTGAACTATTCCGGCTATATTATCCAATCTTTGTTATAAAACTGAGGAAATGTTTAGTCCCAGTATTAAATAAGACATATTTGATTAGCAGTCTAAGTTTTACACGTTAGCTTGCTAAAAGTTGCATACTTCCAAACCAGAGATAGAAGGAACCTTGGTAGGTTACATCTTGGGCTGCTAAACTAGAAAGGAGTTTTTACAATTCATGGCTCTACGAACAACCAGGAATTATTAGATTATTTCTAATCTTCATTCATATAAATCCCCCTTATCTTTGAGGACTCACTGCCATAAAACTGTTTCTGACTCAGATGACAGTGTGGATAATGTGTTAGGCTGCTCACCATTAAGGTCAGCAGTTCAAAGCCACTAGCTGCTGCCCCAGAGAAAGAGGAGGCTTTCTCCTTCCATAAAAGCTGGTCTTAGAAACCCACAGAGGCAGTTGTACCATTTCCTATAGGGTTCCTAAGTCAGAACTGACTCGATGGCAGAGATCTCTAAGGAGCTAGAAAAAAAACGGAACAATATTTGGAGACAAAAATTTTCTGCACACCTGCCTTATTCCTTAGATTTGAGGTTTTACAATGTTCCTTTAGACACAATGTACACAGCGACCCCCAAAGTTCCTTATTTCTAAGTGTGAACTCTTGACTCTAATTGTGATCAGAGATTTAAGTTGGGATGGGTGGGAATACATCCCTCTCTTTACTCCATTTGCTTTTGTATGGTCAAAATCTACATCAGACTGCTAGAGCAATCTCTTGGGGGGGGGGGGGGGCAACATGCAAAATCTAGTTCATCTTAAAGTCTTAATGTGCACGTTATAAAATATTGAGATAGCTATATATTTTTTTGCTATACATCCATATCTTTGTTTTAATTGATTTTACAGAACAGTTGTCTTGAATTAGTGTGCGTCATTCAAGGTGACCGAGCGATGCAGTGGGATTAGCACTAGGCAGCTAACCACAATGTCAGTGCTTCAAAACCACCAACCATTTCCCTGGAAAAAGATAAAGCTATCTGCTGCTACAAAGACTCCCAGTCTTGAGAATCCAACGTAGGGAATGCAATCCTGCAGAATGGGCTCAATGGCAGTGGATAGTCCCTGCAAATAGCTCTGTAGCTTTGAACGTGAACTTTGGTTTCAAACAAACTGCTTTGAAGCCTTGGACAGGTAACTTAACAGGAGTGGGTCTCAGGGTTTGGATTACTCAGGCTCTTAAAATTTCAAAATATATGGGGGCACTGATACTGATTTGTCAACTTTGTTAAACTAGAACCAAAATCACGGCCCTGGAGTCAATGCTGACTCATAGGAACCCGGGTGACATTGTGGATAGATATAGGTCAGAACTTGAAATCCACCAGAGGATCCAATGGAGAAAGACAAGAAGTTCTACTCCATTGAGTTACAGTCTTCGAAAACAACAGAGGCAGCCCTCCTGTGTGATGTGTTAGCATTGACTCAGCCACAGTGGGTTTTACTAAGCAAGCATGTCAAGAATAAATATCAAACTGCACTCCACAATTCTCATTTCATAAAGAGCATTTAATACCACAAAAATATGATCACAGTCTCAGAATGAATTCAGCTCTATTTTTATATAATTCTGTTGTCAAAAATGATAAAGTGTCAAAAAATAATAAATGATAAAAAGTTTTATAAAGGTTGCATATTATTGGTGAAGTGAGATTTCTTTTTGTTGTTTTTGTTTTTAAATCATTTCATTAGGGGTTCATACAGTTATCACAATCCATACATACATCCATTGTGTCAAGCACATTAGTACACATGCTGCCATCATCATTTTCAAAACATTTTCTTTCTACTTGAGCCCTTGGTATCAACTCATTTTCCCTCTCCGCCACCCTCCCTCATTGACCCTTGATAATTTATAATTTTTTCCCCCACGTCTTATACCAACTGATGTCTCCCTTCATCCACTTTTCCCCCCTATCTCCCCGCACCTTCCCCTTCCCCTAGTGGTAACACTACTCTCATTATTGGTCCTAAGGGGTTTATCTGTCCTGGATTCCCTGTGTTTCCAGCTCCTGTCTGTAACAGTGTACATGCTCTGGACTAGCCAGATTTGTAAGGTCGAATTTGGGTCATGATAAGTGGAGGGGAGGAAGCATTAAAGAATGAGAGGAACGCTGTATGTTTCGTCGGTGCTACACTGCATCTCTTCCTTGTGGCCCTTCTGTGAGGGGATGTCCAATTGTCTACAGATGGGCTTTGGGTCTCCACTCCGCCTCCCCCTCATTCACATTGATATGATTTTTTGTTCTGAGTCTTTGATGCCTGATACTCGGATCCCATTCATCCCACAGCCTAGTGTGCTTCTTCCCTGTGGACTTTGTTGCTTCTCAGCTAGATCGGCGATTGTTTATCTTCAAGCTGGGCACCATCAGATTTCTTCATCACATTTGTTTATGTACCCATTTTGTCTTTAGCGATTGTGTCAAGAGTGTGAGCATCACAAAATGCCGGTTTATTAGAAGAAAGTGTTCTTGCATTGAGGGAGTTCTTGAGAGGATGCCCAATGTCCATCTGCTACCTTAATACTTAACATATAAATATATGTACATAGATCTATTTGCCTATCATTATATATAAATATTTTTATATGTGTACAGGCTTGTATTTAGACCTCTATAAATGTTCTCTGGCTCTTCTGCTCTTGTGTCTAACTCCTACTAAATGATTGGGTTGGACTAGGCAAATAGGGTGTGTGTAATACTCATAGAGGGGACTGGCCAGTTTTCTTGACACCACCTTACTTTGAGGAAGAACCGGATGTGACATAGGCGGGGAGAGAGAGAGAGAGAGAGAACAGTCAGGACCATCAGAAAAGCATGTTCTAGATCTCTGTCTTGTGGCAGAGGAGACAGAGCCAGGAGAAGAAAGAAGTGGACCCTCTAAAAGAGTTGTAACAAAGGGCAACAGTTAAAGCACGTAGGGCAACAGTTAAAGCACGTGAGGCAACAAATGGCACAAAGCTCAGCGGAGTCAGGCGGTGGAGAAATGGCAACAGCAAAAGGGCAAAGGGAACCACCACACAGGCAGACAGCTGTGGTGGGCAAGTCACCCACTGAGCATATCTGTACACCTCCAGGGAAGAGGTCATTAATAGATGTGGGTGCCCCTTCAAGAGGAAAGAGCCACAGCCCGAGCAGAGCATGCTGCCTTTGGCAGTAGCCAGAGCCCTAACTATCGCTGTGCTGAGAACTACAATCCCAAGTCAAAGGAGGCAGAGAGAAGCCCTGTTTTGAGGCAGCAGAGGCGGTGGATATGGGCAAGAAGGGCACGTGCATAGCCGAGAGGTGAGTGCTAGCACAACAGAGGAGCTGATTTCCTACCCGTTGCAAGCCACCCTGACTGATGAACTGCACGAGGCATCTCAAATGGTTTGCATCACCTCCACGCTGCAGCCTGTTACCTCCGTAACAAACTGTGAGTACAGTCCATGAATTCTTCACGGCTGCTGTCAACAAAGCAGCGAACCAAGCGCAGTGCTGTGGAGTGGAGTCAGCAGGGAGACAGACGGTGTCCGAAGTGCTTAGAAAGTTAGAGTGGAGGTGTGTCTCTGGCACTTTTCTTCTCTAGCTCAAAAGGAAGAGAACGCGAGGCCATCAAACAAGAATTAGCATGGGTTGGTCACGGGACAGAGGCTTGACAATAAATTTCCTGAAAATGAAGAATCAATGGATGTAAGGGGTTGAGGCAAGGCAGTGATTATCTAATCTTTTGAGTACTCACTCTACAGTTATGACTCATTGCCTTTTTAAATTTTAAATCAATCTCTAGTTTGAGAAAGTTGTATAGGACTATGCAATTAAAAATATTTAATTAAAATGTACTAAAAGCAAAGAAGAGACGAGCTAGTCAGGGTGCAATACAGCACGGATGAAACATACAATTTTCCTCTAGTTCCTTAATGCTTCCTCCCCTCCCACTATCATGATCCCAATTCTAACTTTCAAATCCAGCTAGACCAGAGCATGTATACTGTTACAGACAAGAACTGGAAACACTGAGTCCAGGACAGATAAACCCCTCAGGACCAATAATGAGAGTAGTGATACCAGGAGAGGGAGGGAAAGGTGGGGAGAGAGCAGAGGAACAGATCACAATGATCTCTATATAACCCCCTCCCAGAGGGACTGACAACAGAAAAGTGGGTGAAGGGAGACATCGGTCAGTATAAAAAATGTATAAATTATCAAGAGTTTGTGAGGGGGGAGGGGAGGATGGGGGGGCGTTGAGGAGCTGATCCCAAGGCATCAAGTAGAAAGAAATGTTTTGAAAATTATGATGACAACACATGTACAAATGTGCTTGACACAATGGATGGATGCATGGATGGATTGTGATAAAAGCTGTACAGCCCCCAATAAAATGATTAAAAATAATAAATAAAATGTGCTAAAAGAGCTATCATTAGGTATCACACTAAATAGTAAATGTGCTTTCTTTCACTTAACCCAAAAAACAATCTTAGGAAATTAATCCCATTTTACAAAGGAAACTTACTATTCAATGCAGATTAACCAAAAAGAGAGGTGAGGAAAGGGAATATCCCATAAAATACGAATATGACAGGATTGCAATCATCCGTTTCTGTTTCCATCTCTCTCTACTCTGAGGATCCTGGGTGTTACAAACAGCACACGCAGCTGCTAATCACAAAGTTGGAGGTTCAAGTTTACCCAGACTCTCCTTGGAAGAAAGGCCTGGTGATTTCCTTCTCGAAAAAATTAGCCACTTAAAACCCACGGGAGAACAATTCTACTCTGACCCGCAAGGGATCTATCTGATCAATGGCAACTGCAATCACTCTAACCCAGGGAGCCCTTCGGTTAGCATTCAGCTGCGAACCAAAAAGACAGCCTTTTACACCTACCAGCCACTCTATAGAAGACAGATGTGGCAGCATGCTCCTGTCAAGAGGGGAAAAGAAAAAGCAATACTCAAACTCACTCTCATGGAGTCTATTTCCATTCACAGAGACCCTATACGGCAGGGCAGATCTGCCCTGTGGGCTTCAAAGACTGTAGATTTCTTTTTTAAGAGTATAACTTTTAACAGGAATAAAAAGCCTCATTTTTATTGGCTGTTGGTTTTCATACTGACTGACCTTGTGGTTAGCCTCCCAAACCTAACCACCAAGGCTCCTCTGTAAAGATTTACAGTCTTGGAAACTCTATTGAGCTGTTGATCTAAATCAGAATTGATCCCAAGGTTATTGTACCTCGGTTTTATGTTATCTTATTTTCTGTTGTTATTTAGGTAAAAACTTCTTCAAGTAATTATAATTCTTCCTATCTAAGCGCCAGGGGCCTTGGTGGCATAGTAGTGACCAGTTGGACTGTGATCTGCAAGGTCCACAGTTCATCAGCCTGTCCATGGGAGAAAAACAGAGCTTTCCATTCCAGTTAAGAGCTACAGTCTCAGACACTGTAGCTCTACCCTGTCCTATACGGTCACTATGATGATTGGTTTGTTTTTTAATCTAAGCACAAGGACTGGTGGCACAGTGGTTACCAGTTGAACTTCAATACACCATGTCAGCAGTTCAAAGCCACCAGCCAGCTGGTCCTCAAGAAAAAGACTTTCTACTCCTGTAAAGAATCACAGACTCCGAAACTCACAAGGGCAGTTTTACCCTGTTCAATAGGGTCACTACGAGTCAGCATCAACTCAATGACAGTGAGGGTGAAGGGGCCCTGGAGGCACAGTGGGTATACACTGGGCTGCTAACTGCAAAGTCAGCAGTTTGAAAACACCAGCATTCCCAGGGAGAAAGACAGGGCTTTCAACGTTTGTAAAGAGTAATACTCTCAGGAATTCCCAGGAACAGCATTACCATCCCACAGGGCAGCTATGAGACGCGCCAAAGACTCGCAGTGAGTTTGGCTGAATCTAAGCCTCGGGCAACAGCCACTCCCTGAAGAAAGATGAGGCTTTCTGCTCTGGTAGTGTTAGTCTGGATTCAACCATGGGGACAAACATGTTCTGATTGAACTATTGAATTGTATAATATGTGGATTATGCAAAAAAAATATGTGGATTATGTGCCATTAAAAAGGAAAAAAATTTTCGGCTGGGAAACCCAAAAAGCAGTTGTGCTTTGTCCTATAAGGGTCTCCTATAAGAGTTTCTATGACTATTCTGTCACTTTAAGGTCAGAACTGACTCCATGGCCAGGACACAGCCATCATTCAGAGACCCTAAGAGATAAAGCAGAAGTGCCCACAGGCTTTCCAAGGCTCTGATCTTTCCACAAACAGACAGTAGCTCTGAACCACTGACCAAGTCAAGCGCTCAAACACGACCTCCAACACCTTCAAAATAAGTAACAAAATAAAGTTTTCAAAAGAATCAACCAAAAACAGCAACTTTTTGCATTTCTAAGAGTTTATCATATCTGAGTTGTTTTATATTACTATCTGATGCTAACCCAATGATTGCTTATGCTACTTTAAGTACCATCACAGACATTTATAAATTTCCAAAACTATATCTGGTGGGGATTTTTTCATGTCTTCATAAAATAAAAAGACTGGGTTTTCTTATAAAGCAAAGAATACCTCTTTTCAAGAACTGAGCTTTAGGATGACAGTGTATCTTTCGTGTCTCATTAGGTAACAATATCATTAATGAAATCATAGTAATAAATTGTAAGATTGTTTCTTCTTTTGTGAACTTCCTTGAGGGAGACAAAAGACGAAGTCAGCAACCAGGTGGTTTCCTTTTTACTTATTTTTATTTAACGTTTTATGAAACCTCAAGGAACCACTGTGTTAAAAGCCAGTATCTACATACAGCACTGCAGTTGGAGAGCTTTCACTTTGAATCCCAGCCAAGATATGTAAAGCTAATTATAGAACTGTTAATTATAAAATCTTTTTAAGAGGTTATTTTAAGGCAACTAAGTTCCAATATTACACAATAATTCTTTGCCATAAATTTAAGTCCTGTCCAAAATCATAAATAGCTATTTAACTTATAAACTAAAGTATCGCTATGATGGAAGTGTTCATGACTACTCTTATTTATTTTTTTATCCCCCCCCCCCCTTTCGACTAATCTTATTTCTTTTGTGAAATACACTTCTTATATTGTAGGTAGTTTTAGCTGTCCACATTAACATAAACTAGTTCTTACTCTCACTGTCATCACGTCGATTCCAACTCACAGTGGCCCTACAAAACAGGGTAGAATGACTCCTGTGGGTTTCTGAGATTCCAACTCTTTACAGGAGTAGAAAGCCTCACCTCTAAAACTCCCTTAAAGTGGCTTGGTAGTTTCGAACTGCTGAGCTGCCAGTCAACAGCCCAACATGTAACCTACAGTGCTGGTTAATAAGTCTAAAAATGAGATACAATATGATCAGATGATAAAACATCCAATGAAAATTACTCTGCTCCATCCCCTTACAGAAGGGTCGCAGGGAGGAGATGAGCCACTCAGGGTGCAGTGTAGCAATGATGAAACATACAACTTTCCTCTAGTTCCTAAATACTTCCTCCCCGCCTACTATCATGATCCCAATTCTACCTTACAAATCTGGCTAGACCAGAGGATGTACACTGGTACAGATAAGAAATGGAACACATGGAATCCAGGGCGGATGATCCCTTCAGGACCAGTGGTGAGAGCGGCGATACTGGGAGGATGGAGGGAGGGTGGGGTGGAAAGGGGGAACTGATTACAAGGATCTACATATAACTTCCTCCCTGGGGGAGAGACAACAGAAAAGTGGGTGAAGGGAGACGTCGGACAGTGCAAGATATGACAAAATAATAATTTATAAATTATCTAGGGTTCATGAGGGAGGGGGAAGCGGGGAGGGAGGGGAAAAATGAGGAGCTGATGCCAGGGGCTTAAGTGGAGAGCAAATGTTTTAAGAAAGATGAGGGCAATAAATGTACAAATGTGCTCGACACAATTGATATTTGTGTGGATTGTGATGAGTTGTATGAGCCCCTAATAAAATGATTGGAAAAAAAAAAGAAAATTAGTCTGCTCATAAACAATGATTTAAAAAAAGAATTCAAATGGGAAATGTAACATAATAGGCACCATCTTTTGCTACGTTTGAAATTTAATGATGTGCCAGAAATACTTTTTAATGCAGATTCTCATAATTTACAGTTGTTTAAGTTAAAGGCAATTTTCAGTCCTCTCATAACACACATGACATATTCTACTGAATGATTCTGCAAAGAATTAGATCCTGCACTCTGTTATGAACTTAACTCTGACAAATTCATGACTGCACAACTAAGTTTAAAGATTTAGTAGCTTAAAAACGTTTCTGTCCTGCAAGGCCAACTGAGATTATCAATTAGAAAGGAATGGCTTGGGAGGCTTATTTCACACATAGAATTTTAAAGAAGTAACTTTCACAACAAATTTAAGAGCACATTAAATTGAGATTTTAGAGTAGAGGGAAACAACACTGCAATAGCTGTTTCACCTGAAAAACCAAAACCATTTTATGCACTTAAAACATTTTCTGCAAAAGCAGTTTCCAATGGTGTGGACTTAACCAGCTAATATGATTGTTTAGAAAAATAATTTTATCATGTGAAGCCTTGGGGGAATAAAGCTGTTTATAATTTATTTACATCTTTGACTTCACTAAATTGCTTTGGTGATCAGTTTCCCAATTAAACGATTAAATACATAAAATACATAGTTACGTACAGCAGTTACTTGAGAGTCCTGCTTCTCAACAGAGGCGCACTTTAAAATATCAATATACACGTTTAGTGCTCCTTAATTCCCAAAGCGTTTGTTATTTGGAATAAGGTGTCCCACTGACTAGAACGGAGCCAGGTTACAAGCACACAGCATGGGACACACACTAAATTCAAGAAGCCCTTTCTCCCATTTCTCAGAATATCAGGTGAAACCCTACCAACTCCCTGAACACTGAATATGCATGATTTGGCTAAAACTTCAGGGAACAATTGTATTCCTCTTTACCATTCCCCCTCTAGCCACATGTGCTATCAGTAAGTGTTGGGGGGTTATATTTTCCAGGGGAACATGAAAAGCTTTCTAATTATCAAAGTACCTGTGTTTACCCCAAGGCCCTCCTCCTCCACACCTGACCCTCCCCAGTTTCTCTCCTAGCCAACTTCTTAGGTTACACGTTGACATGGAGATTACTTCTAGGCAATTGATTGACCTAAATATGAAACTATGTCTTCATAAGAGTTTTTTAAGTATAACTATGTTAACAGGGTTAAGCATAAAAAGAAAAAAACTAAATTTAACAAAAAAACTATCTTCCTCCAGTCTTTGTTTTTTAAAATAAACACCTCCTGCAAACAGAATCAAACAAACACCACTGCTGAGTCTATTCTTAAGAAAAGAAGGAAACACACGAGCAAAATTTTGCTAACAGGTCCTTCAGCTTGGATTAAACTTAATTCTTAAGTATACTTTTCTTACATTATAAAACACGGAAAAGCCCCCACTCCCCAAATTAACAAAGCACTAATACAAAAATCTTCCCTTTTTTTGCATGCAATCAATCATGTTGATTATTTTTTTAATCATTTTATTGAGGACTCATATGTACAACTCTTATCACAATCCACACATCCATCCATCGTGTCAAGCACATTTGTACATTTGTTGTCATCATTCTCAAAACATTTTCTACTTGAGCCCTAGGTATCAGCTCAATTTCCCCCTCCCTCCCCCACCCTTCATCTCCCTCAGGAACCCTCGATAATTTATAAATTATTATTTTTTCATGTCTTACAATGACTGATGTCTCCCTTCACCCACTTTTCTGTTGTCTGTCCTCCAGGGAGAGGGGTTATATGTCAATCCTTGTTATAGGTTCGCCCTCTCTCTCCCCACCTTCCCCTTCCCCTCCTGGTATCCCTCCTCTCATTATTGGTCCTGAGGGGTTTATCTGTCCTGGATTCTCTGTGTTTCCAGCTCTTACGTGTATAAGTATACATCCTCTGGTCCAGCCGGATTTAAAAGGTAGAATTGGGATCATGATAGTGGGAGGGGAGGAAGCGGTAAGGAACTAGAAGAAAGTTGTATGTTTCATCGTTGCTACACTGCACCCTGACTGGACTGTCTCCTCCCCGAGACCCTTCTGTAAGGGGATGTCCAGTTGCCTGCAGATGGGCCTTGGGTCTCCACTCTGCACTCCCCCTCATTCGCAATGATATGACAAAAATCATCTACTACTACTACTAACCTACATTTTGACATTTTAAAATATTAGCTATTTTTGACACGCCAGGTAAAGATGCAAAGCATTTTTAACTACCTTCTCTTGAACAGAGTAAACAAGCACAAAGGGTTGCATTAGTAATAGCCCAACGAACATCTTAATACGATGCACTAAAGAAAATGAATGTTCAAAAGGTGTGTTAGGACTTTCTCTAGGACTATTTGATGGAGGGAAATGTGATCTTTCACGCTGTCAATGAAGCCTTTGTGTTCTAGCGAAATTCTGTGTTGGGCCAGTTTGTCTACACACCTGACACAGGAAGAGTATAAGTACTTATTTGGCACAATCTTCATGTTGTCACAGGGGAGGTTTTGTCTCTTCCAATCTTGCTGGTGACCCTGATAGCAGGTTTCTGTCGCTGCTCTTCTAACTAGGCAGCTAAAGGCACTACTTTCCTTTCTATATCCTGTGCACCAGAGCCTGGGACTTCATCTCTGACCCATCTCGCTAGGCTCCAACAGCCTCCGCATGTGTGATTTCCCTTGGCACTTCAATCAGCATTTCTGAAAGGAACTCACTGAGTCTCACTGAAATTTGCTTTTCCATCACACTGGGCAGAAGACTGGGGCAGCACACCATTCGGGAGCAAGTAACAAATGAGGAAGGCAACTGAGAGGTGGTGGGGAGCTCAGGGACAAGCTCCAAGCTGGACATTCTTGGTTCCGTGCGCTAGAAACTTTCTGCAGACAAGTGAGAAATGAATGTTCGTGGAAAATTACAGCCCATCTTCTACACACTTAGTGAATGTGTACAACCTGTACATGACCTCGCTGGTGTGGTGGCTTCGCAGAGGAAAATCAAAAAATGGTCCCAGGTGCTGTTCTTGGGGTGGATCAAAAGGAAGCCAGCTAATGATTCTATTTCATTCTGTTCTACTCAGACTAAATAATCATCATTAACTGGCCAAGAACAGATATATTTGGACGGGTGGCATCTAACATGTAGTAAGCAAGCAACTCTTTCAAAAGTATTATCTCCTACAATGCCTGATGGTCCCCTGGATCAAGAGGGCTTATTAGTCTTAAGAAGGCTGGCAGCAGGATCCCTGTAGTCTCCATCCCAGTGCTTACAACATGCGTCATTATCCAGTCAGCAACTAAAAAGCAAAGAAAATCAAACCACCACATTTTCATAAAATTTGCCCTTCTCAAGTCCAAACTGAGACGACCAAGTCCAACCACATCAGCAGCTCCACTACTTAAAGGGAAAGAAAAATAACCCTGATGGTAAACAACGGTATAAAGGCTAACAAACAAAACCGATTTTGACAAGGTCGGGCAGCACACACACACACACAAAAATCCGCAGGGAGCCTGCCCTTCCCGGGGGTGCATCTGAAAAAGCTCGCGCTGCAATTAATTTCTGCAATCTAAACTAAAAGAACTAGCCTAGCGATTCAACTTTCTTCCCTTCCATGGAAAACGGCATCCCTTTTTCAAGAAAATGAGCAAACCGCTCGTCTAAAAACATCCCAATGTTGGACTTAGAAATGACCAACGTGATTTTTTGTTTCGCAGAACCATGCAAGTTTCCTTTTACACCTTTCCCCAAACCACTGAACTTTGGAGGAGAGGCACGGTGCCCGTGAGCAGGATGGCAGGGAACGCTAGTAGCAAGGAGACCCTTCGCGGCTCAGAAGCCCCCGAGAGGCTGGGGAAAGGGGACGTGAAGGAAGAGCATTCCCTCCTCTGCTGGACAAACGGAGGGGAGAGGTCAGGAATGGAAACGTGGGTTCGAGGTGAGCACTGTGTCGGGAGGGGGCCGCGGAGGGCGCAGCCTGGAAGCGCACACGGGGCGACCCAGGGCGGCGGTGGCGCCGGGGCTCACCTGGGGGCTCCTCTCCGCGGGGTTCTTCATCACCGCTTGGCGGAAGCTGTTATCCACGTAGGACGCCATGTCCCCGCGCGGGCCGCGCCGGGGCCGCTCCGCGCCCTCGTCGGCCTCCTCTCCACCCAGCGCAGCCTCGGTTTCCGCCCTGCCCGCCAAGGCGAAGCAGCCCGACCGCGGGCGCTGCGG
>NW_022109767.1:17341382-17354418 GCF_000313985.2 Echinops telfairi
CTGGGGCCCCGCCCTCGACGGCTCCGGCTGGCTCATCGCTTGCACTTTAGGTCTCGACCAGGTACACGCGGGCCTTGGGTCTTCGCGGGCGCAGCGTCCCAGGCTGAGCTGGAGCGGACCCCAACAAAAATTGGCCTTAAGAAAGCGGCTCAAGCCCCGCTGCCGGGGGCGAACAGCTCAGGACCCCCCCTCTCTCAATTCCGTCCCCCACCTTTGCTGCCCCCAGCCCTCACGTCGCCCTCACACACCCCGAGTCCACTGGAGACCCAGCGGCGTCCCCCGTCTGTCTCTCCGCCTCGCCGTGGACCCCGGGGAGGAGTAGCGGGCCCGGAGAAGTGCAGCTTGTATTGAACATTCCGGTTTAGCCCAGGATTGGCTCTGAGTTACCTTGTGCTTATTTGTAACTTGACTGGGGAGCTGCCCGCACACCTCTTGCCTCCAAACGCCTAAATGACCCCGGAAACCAAGGACTGGAAGCGTGTCTCTTTCAAGGTCAGCTTCAAGACCACCCCCAGATGTGCAGACATGTTCAGATTTAGTGGTGATAGGGTCCTTAGCGAGAGAGCCGGACGTTCTGCGAAAGGATTAGAAAGGCTTATTAGCAAACCTGGCCAATTTTCTTGGACAGAACAAACTCTTTCTCCAGACCTCCTAGCAGAGCATGTTAAGATGTGACCTTTCCTACAGCAAGATTTCCCTCCAGGTCCGCTCTCAGCGTCTGCTGCCCTGAGCCAGGCCCTGGTGTGTAAGGTCAGTACAAATGCCCATGTGTCACTTGACCACTCTGCTCTCTTTTGATAGCAGGCTCTTATTATTGTTTGCACCCGCTCCCCAACGAGTCAATTTTGCTTGTTTGTTTGAGTTTTGTGTTTGGTTTTTTTAAGTCTATATGAGTGCTAACTTACAGGAAAATGCTACTTTTATTTGTTAGTTCATCTTGAACCCTTTTCAAATGTTCAAAGGTTTTTTGTTTTTAGTATTTAAGATTATTTTAAACATTTGGAATAGGTTGTCAGTAGACGTGGGGACCTGGCATCACCCATATGGCCCTGGAAGATTACAGTATGTGGCTTTCTAGAGATGGGCCTAACTGGCTTCGTGAAACTGAATCTGAGTGATTACTCAGATTGAAACTGCCCTCTATAACACCACACTGCTTGCATGAGAGCCAAGGAACTTGGTGGAAATCATTAGGGGATAGACAAGTTTCAGGACTTAAGTATCCAAAGTCCTTTTGTCCAAACAGCATACTAAGTGCCTCCTGTTCAAGGAGTCAATAAATATTTATTGTGTGCTTACTGTTTTACTGATTTACATGCTTGGAATACCAATGGTGAGTAAGACAAACATAGTCTCTTTCCTCCTTCTGGGAGATGGCTTCATGGACCAGGCACCAGCTTCATTTACGGCACCTCACCTGAGAAATGAGTAAAGGAGGTGGAAAGCGTCCAAGATGCTGCCCTACTCTGCTAAAACAAGAGCTTTCTCTGGTTACCAATTCTCAAGTTGCTACAGCACTTTGGCGAAAGCAAAATTTAAAGCTGAGTCTGCATTCATTCGAGAAAGTTTTCACAAATATCCCTCTTTCCCCCAAACATTGTTTTGCAATTGCTTTTGTTCCTGTAGTCAAGTCAGTAACAATCTCTTGAGAGGAGACAGCTGTGATCCACATACCGCACCATTCTCCTTGAGCACACTCCACTAGGAAATATTGTATTCACCTGGAAATAGCATTCCAGAGAGACCCTGATTAAGGCTACAGTTACCAGTATCCAGGAAAAGTAACAGTGTGTTCCTCATATAGCGCACAAAGAAACAAGTTAGATGAAGTGTATCAAAATACAATTAGAATCAGACTCCTTGGTTTGATTTTACAGGAAACATAATCACTTCAAAGTTGAGGATGCTGCCGCATAAGTAAGAACTACACTGATGTAAAGGTAAGTCCATAACAATTCCTTCTGTTGTTGCCTCCTGTCTGGCACTTATTTTTATGAATTGCCTTATGGAACTGTGGTCTGAAATCTGTATGCCAATTTTAAGAAGAGGGGTGTAAGTAAGATTTATAGATTAAGTTATTTTAAAAGGCTGGAAATAAACCAGACGTAGGACTTAACTTTGAACCTAACAATATAAATACTACTACATCGCCACCCACTTATTGCATAACCAGTTAAAAGCCCATGCTGAGGATCTTGATGTTAGTAATTCAAAGCAGTGGGTAGGGCGGGTGTGTGTGTGTGGCGGTGGGGGGGGGGTATTCTTCTATTTCACACATATGCCCCAGACTAGGACTAAGCCACGCCATGCAGTTGATTTCAACTCCTAGAGATCCTACAGGACAGAGTAGAACTGTTCATAGGAGGTAAATTCAGCCTCATCCTTCTCCCTCAGAGCAGCCAGTAAATTTGAATCATCAACCTTTAAGGTAACAGTCTAGCACTCATGCCACTGTGCCACTAGGATTCCCTATAGCTCTCTATCACTCACTCACTGCCATTAAGTGATGTCGATTCAGAATGACCCTAAAGGACAGAGTAGAACTGTCTGTGAGTTTCTGAGACCATAACTCTTTACAGGTGTAGAAAGCCTCATCTTTCTCCTGAGGAGCATCTGGTGGTTTCTAATGGCTGACCTTGTGGTTAGCAGCCCACGCATCATCAGTGCACCACCAGGGCATAGAAGAATGTAATTCTGCTGTAATAGAACATTGTACGTTCTTATATACATTTATCGGGACTTCTTGACTTATGTTAAGGTGATTATAAACAATTATAATTGCATCCACAAGCAAACATACAGTACAGAACTTGTGTTCCAAAGAGGAAAAGCAGCCATGGTGATTGCCAGATCTCCAGGTGGCATTCAAGGTTAAATGCAAGTGTGCTGTGTTACAGCTATCTACTATAACAAGATGATCCCAGTGAGGAGGAGGGGAGCATTATGTTTGGCCAGCTGTGATTATTTTGAATGTCAATGCTTATAATAACTGAAGTTATGATTATTTAATATTTGTTAAATCCAAGACTAGTGCTAAATACCATATGTACATAAATGCAGACGAGTGCTATGCATTGTGCTGACAAATCTAAATTAGGCAAAGGAAGCAAAGGGCACATGAGGGCATGAGAAACATACAGAAGGCCTGTTTAGAAAAGAAAATGAAGCTTTTTGTTTGTTTTGCTATTTTTGTTTTAAGTATCAGAAGGTTCCTGATATTGAACAGGAAATTTGAAAGGAGAGGGTCAACGAGAAAGGCAAGCTGCTTTGGTGGAGAGTTGGCGCCTTAAACACGAGTGGTAGATCTGTCAAGTTAGAGCTCTGAAAGACACTGAGTGCAAGCTATTGGCCTGGACAGAGCAATATGAAAATGGGATGAGGTGTCATACAGAGACTAGGTAAAGATAGCACATGAGAAATGGCTCAGGAAAAAAATCAGAATATTGGGAGGGGGTGCGGGGAGGGAGGGGGGAAATGACCTAATGCCGGGGGCCTAAGTGGAGAGGAAATGTTTTGAGAATGACGAGGGCAATGAATGTACAAATGTGCTTTACACAATTGATGTATGTATGGATTGTGATGAGTTGTATGAGCCCTCAATAAAATGATTTTTTTTTAAAAGAGAGAGAATGGAAGAAATGATGACATGAAAGAGCTGAACACAAAGGGCAGCCCAAGAAGACAATGTAAGATATTTTAATGAAATGGGCAGCCATAGAGTTACAAAAAAAACCTAAAAAAAAAAAAAAATCAGAATATTCTGAGCATTTTGGAGGCAGGCTACAGTTGTCATTCCCTGGTCATCTTGGGCTGTTTTTCTTATAAAAACATTTTCTTTATCACATAAAATAAATATTACCCTGAGATAAGCTATGTAAGACATTTAGAAGAGAGTTCCCTTCATCAGCTTATCTCACCAACAAGGAATGAGCCTGTGTCATCAGGGCCCATCAGTGTGTGTATGTACACACACACACACACACACGATTAAATCAAGGTGTACACATCTATATATATGATTACATCAAAGCACACACCAGTATAATCCCACAGTGCATCACTCCACCTGGTCAGATGGGACTACTACTACCAGGGGTACGGGTAGGGGGCGTGGGGACATAATCTGTGGTTTCTGAGATTATACCTCTTTAAGAAGTAGAAAGCCTCATCTTTCTTCCACTGAGTGGTTGGTAGTTTTGAACTGTGGACCTTGCAGTTAGCAGACCAGCATGTAACACTCTACACAACCAGGGCCCCTCCCATAAAGGCCCATGGCTGGGGATGAGAAAGAGGCATGCCTGCCAGCATGGCTGAGAAAAGGCTCTGCTGCAGACAAAAGGGCCTTATCCTCATAGCAATTTTTGATTCTGAGTTGTGGTAACCTGTTAATTTCCCTAATTAACCACCCATAATCCTGAGTATGGCCTGCGAGTTCTATGTGGCCATTGCAAAGGATTTAGGAACCCAGCAGAAAAGTAGAGGGACATGGGAGAGATGGGTGGTATCAGGGCGGGGTAAAGAAAATTGGAGGGTGAAGGCAAACTTACTTTTGCCTCATAGGAATCACCCTTGGACAGATGTGGAGTTGGATTTTCCTTCTTTTTTTTTTGGTTTGTTTGTTTATTTTAATCATTTTATTAGGGGTTCATACAACTCATCACAATCCATACATACATCAATTGTGTAAGGCGCATTCATACATTCATTGCCCTCATCATTCTCAAAACATTTCCTCTCCAATTAAGCCCCCCGCATTAGGTCCTCATTTTTCCCCTCCCTCCCCGCTTTTGAGATTGAATTTGTTGAAATTTAGACTTACCGTCTCATTGGGAGTTGTGCTAAGGCATGGTTTGTATGGCTTCTGCAAATTGGGGACACTTACAGATGCATCTGTTGATAGAGAGCACTCACAACAAAGCAAACTTGTTTAGGGCACCAGCATAGAAGAGAAATATATACACATTTTTAAAACTTGGATAATTCAAAACAGAGAGAGTGGGATGGTGAAAGAATGAAAGAGGGGAGAGAAAGAAAGCATCACAGTAAATTTCATAGAAAAAACCCCCCACATTTTAGGGACTTTGCCTTACCCTTTAATTTTGTTGTCATGTAGAATTGTATGTGGGTATGAGGAACTATAAGTTTTCCTAAACCCACCCAGTGTTATGGAGTTGATTCTGACTTATAGTGACCTCACGGGACAGATAGAACGAGTCCTTATGGGAGCAAACAGCTTCATCTTTTTCCCTCGTGAGGCCGGTGGGTTTAAGTCATAGATTGGATGTTCAGCAGCCCGGTGTTTAACCTAGGGTGCCACCAGGGATCCTTATAAGTCTTGCATGGTTAGGCTTGCCAAGTCTTCAGTCAGGCCTGACAGGGGACTGAGGAAAGACAGCCCAATAGGATTTGGAGCATCTAACCCAATCCCTAGGTGCCCTCTTACTACCCCAGAAGTTAGAGGCTGAAATCCCCCCTGTGGAGTCTGGAAAGAAGGGTCAGAAATCACCAAAGATCACAGCCGTCCAAAACCCTGTGGAGCTATTCTTGTCCCAAACGCACAGGGTTCGGACTAAGACTGGTTTTGTTTGGATTGTTTTGGACTTCACTGTGAACTCTGTCACTGTGAGTTGGAATCGAGTTGGCAGTAAGTAAGATGCACGTATTTTTGGAAGGGGAGAGAGCTGTGACCATGGTATGAGCCATCTTTTCCTGAAGAACCATAACAGGAGGGTAGTATAAGCCAAAAAGGTCTCTCAGTTTAAATGAATTTTTTTTAAAGCCTGTAGAAGATTCCTTATATCTTATACAACAAGATGGATAGTGAATTGACTCCTAGAATGTGCGGGGTGACTGCCACCCTGTTGATCACTCAGCTGTCAAGCATTGTCCCCGACCTCTATGATTGTAGGAAGTCCTGTAACACAAAATACAATTTAAAAATACTTTTGTTAGGGACTCTTACTCTCTTATCACAATCCACACATTCCTCCAGTGTGTCAAGCACATTTGCACATATGCCGCCCTCATCATTTTCAAAGCATTCTCTTCCCACTTGAACCCCTGATATCAGCTCCCCATTTCTTCCCCCTCCCTCCCCACAAAATACATCTTATGGCTTTGTCCTACATACATCCAGACTAAAATATTGCTCTAGACTTTATGGAGATAGTCGACTAACTCTTGTAATTATACCTCTCTGCTATGTATGCCTCCGTATTCCACAGAAAAGAATAACTCATCCTCATTCTTAAATTTGTAGATAGCTGATTAATTCATAAAATGTGAACCACATATAGAGAGAGCCTGTCTTAATTTCTTACCCAAGCAGCATTTAGTAACGTTAACCATTTTTCCCAAATCCAAACGCCATACTCATATTTACGGCACTTACTGTGTAGTTAAGCAGAGGATGTTGTTCCCTGTGGTTCCAGAAGCATTTAAATAGTAATGGAAATTATAATGTCTTCTCAAGAGATTTATGAGAATATTAATTAAAATGAATTTGCTCTAGTTTTCAGTTTCTCCTGAATTGAGAAGGATGCGGAGTATGACAAAACTGACGTATTTTCAAAATGTAACTTATTATAGCCTTGACTTAGAACAAAGTCTAATGGGTCTTCCAAAAAGATTATTTCCATTAAAATCTCAAAAATTACATAAGAGTTTCTACTGAGGATACATGAGGGACTCAACTGAGTTAATGAACTATGAAAGGAATAAGGCAATTTCTTTTCTTTTCATTTTAATAAGTCATATTATTGGGGGCTCTTACAGCTCTTATAACACTCCATACACCAATTGTATCAAGTACATTGTACCTATGTTGCCATCATCATTTTCAAAACATTTTTTTTTATTATTATTAAAAGATCATTTTCTTGGGGACTCTTACAACTCTTGTCACAATCCATACATTGCTTGCATCAGACAAATTTGTACATATGTTGCCTTCATTCTTTTCTAGACATTTACTTTCTATTGAGCCCTTAGTATCAGCTCATCTTTTTTCCCCCTTCCTCCGTCTCACCCTCATAACCCTCTGATAGATTGTACATTGTTACTATTTTCATTTGACACTGACCACTGCCTCACTTCCCCCATGTTTTCTGTTGTTCTTCCCCTGGAGAGGGGTGTATGGTTATGTGTCGATCATTGTGATCGGTTCCCCCTTTCTCCTTTCCTCTCCCCCTCTTCCCCTACCCTTCTGGTATCACTATTCCCACTCCTGTTCCTGGATTCTGTGTGTCACGAGCTCCCATGTCTTATCTATACCTGTGTACATGTTCTGGTCTAGTCCAAATTGAAAAGCAGCACCGGGATCATGGTAGTGAGGAGTGAGGAAGCCTCAAGGAACCAGAGGAATATACTGTAGTGTATTTCATCCATGCTTTACTGCACCCTGGTTGACTCATCCCTTCCCTGTGGCCCCTCTGTGTGGGGGATTGTTCCAGTCTCTACAGGTGGGCTTTGGATCTCTCTCCAACCCCCCTCGTTCTCAACAATATGTTTTTAAAACATTTTCTTTGTTAAAGTAAACCTGCCTCTAACATTCATGGGGGTCCGTAGGAAGAATTGTACGGTTATAATATGTAGATATCACAGTAAAGTCATAGAAGATAGGAGAGAGAGTGAAATAAAGGTGTCAGACATATTTTATGGTAGCATGCTCACCTCCGGGATAGCCATGATTTCAGCAGCCAGGTCTGAGCAGAGAGTGGGAGGACGGGGAGGGAGGAGAAAGTGTCTTAGGTTTGGCGTGTACTTTGGGGAGACAACCTGGGGGAAAACCCTTTTGCATCCCACTGTTCCCCCTTTTATTTTATGTTTTAAATTCAGAAGAGCCACAGGGGCAACAAGGTTGCTTTCTATACATTGAAAGCTGTCAAGACAAGCCCAAAATATTGAGCTATGGCAAATAGTTTGAGTCCGGGCTCAGGGCACAAAGCCCCGCTATGCCCAACTACTATTGGGAGAAGTTATGAGAGGGGTTGTATGCTGTGGTGGGAAAAAATAGAGCAAATAGGAATATCTGTTTCTGTAATTAAAGCTGCCTGTCACACAGCCATAAGCCATGTGCTTGCAAGAGGTAGCTTTAGGGTATGGTGGGGAACAATATGATGATAATGTGATTGGGACTTATCTCTAATTCACAAGGGTGAAGGTCTCCCTCCACCCCAGAAACCCAGCCTGCCAGGCTTCTTAGCATGAGAATAAAGGACTCATCCATATATACTCTCTTCCTGTGCTCTGCTCCCCATAAGGTTTGTTTTATGCATAAAATTCAAAAGAGCCATAGGCCACATGATTTTCCTTCACACACCTTAGGTTTCTACAGGAGCAGCATAAGACTGTGAGCATCAAAATTATGATGCTAAACAGCACAGTCAGACTAGAACTTAAGCTATGTGAAATACTTTTAACCCAAGCACGTGGGATCTAGCCTCTCTTTGCCATACACCAATCGTTTAATCACCTCAGAGGTAGGGGATGTCTTAAGTCCATCCTTGAATATATAAAAATATCCTTTTAGCTGAATCACATCTAATGAAATGTTTCCCTTAAACCCTTGCAAATGATTTCTAATCACATCCCACTTATGTAAGGTTGCATCACATATATACATAAAATCTGCAACATTCTGATTCAATTTAACATCAAATGATATTGAAAGTCCATAATCTGATCTTCTGGTAAAAGAACAGTCTGTTGTAATAGTCCAGTCACTATTGTATAAAATGTTCAGTTATGACAGCGTGTCTCTCTGGTAACATCAGCAATGGCGGTAATGATTGAGTATCAGCAGCAATTGCCATTCTCATGAGCCTGCAAGATGTTTTGGATAACTCCAGCAACAAGACAGGGATCTCTGAGCTGTTCTCTAAACGCTCAGATCACAGCATCAGCATGCCTCCTTCTAGGCTTTGCTTGCTGAAGAGAACTCCACCTATATCCTTTACCCTGTGAAAACATAAACAAATAGCCCCTCTCCTCAGGGTGTCAGCAGCGTGGAAACAATCACGGTTAACACTGGGCGGTTCCTTCATCTTTTCCTTGTCCTTCATCTTTCTCCAAATGTGGTTGCATCCTCTTAATTGGAGTCCATCAGTTGTATTCTGCAGAAACATAAATGGATAACCCTTCCTCCGGGGGATTACTGGACTGGGATCCCAAACGCAATTTCTGCCTTCCTGGGACTTGTTGGGATCAGCTTTTTCTGTAGAAGTTACAATGTGTTTATCTGCCCTAATTTTGTTGCAAGCCTTTAGTAAGAAGACATTTTTTTTAGTTAAAATGAATAAATGAAGTTTGTCAGACATAGGATTTCTTTGCTTCTCCCTCTTATATTTTAACTCAAGTTAGAAGACGAGGTTCGCAGGACAGTGGGGTCTGTCTAACTAGTCTTACTGGTTCAAAGCTAAGTAAGCTCCCTGCGATTGGTTATAATGCTTTAAAATCTCCCAACTCTCAGAGAATCAGCAGAACTGGCTAGCTGTAGTGAGAACTTAACACACTCAGGATAATTTGAATTATTTTTGTTGCTATTTCATTACTGTAATTTTGCAACTGTTATGAATAGTAACATAAATATCTGATATATAGGATGTATTTTCTTTGTTACAAATTGCACATAATTAAAGCATAGTGATTAATCACAAAAACTATGTAATTATATATTGTGAAATATTTATTTCTAATTCCAAATAAATGAAATTTTGTCTTGAAGCATGGTGTAGCATAGGTACACCATAGTCTTCACGCCGGGTACTCATATGTGGGCCTTTCTGCATGTGGGTGGACACGCCTGGAGACGGATAGAGGAGCCGTGTCTCCGTTCTTAAGACCATCAGAAATATGTTTTCCGATGGTTTTAGGCGACCCCTGTGAAAGGGTCATTCGACCTCCCAAAGGGGTCGAGACCCACAGGTTGAGAACCACTGGCATAGAGGCTCTGGCCATGAGGTTTCATGTAGAATCAGAGGCTTTGGAAAACAAATCAGTTCTGGCTTCTTCCGTCTTTCTAAAGTTTCATCACCTAATGCATACTCATTCAAAGAGACTTTAGTTTGCTTTTCTAGATTTGGATAGACACAAGACAACTCAATAGACTGATAATCCTGTTTCTCTTCCTCCTGCAAAGGTTCTAAAACAATCGTGAGTCCACAGAGACCATGTCTCCACAGGGATATCCTCCCCATCTCTGTAGTCTTTCTTTAAGTGTGCAATGACTTTCTCCCAGGTGTCTAGACCAAAAGTTCCTTCCTCTGGGAATCATGGATTATACCATTTTACTATTTCTAGAAAGCCTTGAATCTTTTTCGTTGTTTTTTTGCACCCTGCCTTTTCAGTAAGGGAGTGAGCATAGTACCATAAGTTTCAGGTTTACTTTGACCTTGCCCCATTGCCCTCTTTAATGTACTCACTCACTATTTCCACTAATCTGCCAATCCTCCAACCGGATCCTCACTTCACACAATTTTCCCGATTCATTCTACTGTCTGGGGGCCATACAATTAATTATTACAGAGGTCTTTTCCTACTGTGCCCCACATTGAGTGCCATTTGTTAGAGTAAACCAGCCTCTAATGTCCATGGGGGTCTATAGGAGCAATTGTACGGTTATAATATAGAGAGATCACAGTTAAGTCATGGAAGATAGGAGAGAGTGAAATAAAGGAGTCAGACACATTTTATGGTAGCATGCTCACCTCCTGGCCGGTCATGATCTCAACAGCCAGGTCTGCGCAGAGAGTGGGAGGACAGGGAGGGGGGAGAGAGTGTCTTAGGTTTGGCACGTATTTTGGGAAGACAACCAGGGGGAAAACTCTTTTACATCCCTCAAAATATTTTGTTTCTATTTGAGCCTTGGTATCAGCTACTCTTTTTCCCCTTTATTTTTATTTTCACATTTTACACTGTCTGCTGTCTCCATTCACCCATGTTTCTGTTATTCGTCCCCTGAGGATGGGGTGCGTGTGTTTTATGTTGATCATTGCAATTTGTTCCCCCTTTACCCACCTTTCCCCCCACCTTCCCCCTACCCTCATGGTATCACTACTCTCATTATTGGTCCAGAGGAGTTTATCTGTCCTGGATTCTGCATGTTGAGAGCTCTTACCTGTTCCAGTGTACATGCTCTGGTTTAACCAGATTTGTAAAACAGAACTGTTTTCTTGATAATGGGGGCAAGGAAGCATTAAAGAACTAGTGGAATGTTGTGTGCTTTATCCGTGCTATACTGCACACTGGCTGGCTAGTCCCTTCCTCCTGACCCTTCTGTGAGGGGCCATCCAACTGTCCACAGATGGGCCTTGGGTCTCCACTCAGACACCGCCTCATTTGCACCAAAATGGTTGTTTGTTTTGGGTCTTCTGATGCCTGACACCCAATCCCATCAATACCTCATGATCACATGGGTTGGTATGCCTCTTCCATGTGGGCTTTGTTGCTTACTGCTAGATGGACACTTATTTAATTTTAAGCCTTTAAGACCCCAGGTGCTGGGCACCATCAACTTTCTTCACTGCATTAGCTTATGCACCCCTTAGGTACCCATTTTGGCTTCAGCAACAGTGTCAGAAAGGTGAGCATCACAGAGTGCCAGGTTATTAGAACAAAGTGTTCTTGTGTTGAGGGAGGACTTGAGTAGAGGCCCATGTTCATCTGCTACCTTAATACTTAACCTATAAATAAATGCACGTAGACCTATATCCCTATTATTATATATTAATATATTTGTGTAATACATGCCTATGTTTATGCCTCGATAAATGTCCTTTGCCTCCTAGTTCTTTCCTCTGTTTCCTCTTATTTTCCTCCTGTCCCACCATCATGTTAGTCCTTCATTTGGCTCTCCCTACTGCCTCTCGGCTACATGGCACTTGATCAAACCCCAGCAGATAGTCTATCTCCTCATGGCCATTGATTTAGATTCTTGTTGTTCCCATGTCCCTGGGTTTGTTGGCTCCCCCTTTCTTTTCCCCACATCATCCTCTCCCCTGCCCACCCCACCCCCACCAGAACCATCAGTCCCCTTGTTTTCTCCTCAGATTGTTTATCCTACCTATCGTATACAGATAGACATGGGGGGGGAAATAGCCTATGAATAGCTTCAGGTCTGTCTGTTGACCCAGTAAGGCAATTTCTGATATTGAGAAATCCACAATACCCTTTCCCCAGCTGTTGCCTAATTATAGTTTTACTTTGATGTGCACACATAATATGCATGAATGTTGACTTGAATATTGAGCAAAACACACAATTACAGGAAAAATTACCCCTTTTAGAATATAGGTCCTGAATGATTGATAAGCACTAAGAATGATTCCACTTAAAGTGTGTGTGTGTGTGTGTGTGTGTGTGTGTGTGTATTACCTCTGAGTGGATCCTAGTGCCTAATGATCCCAGGTGATGCAGTATGCTTAGCCTATAGTGTTTCTTGGCTATAATTTTTACAGAAGCTGATTGCCAGGCCTTTGGTAGTCACTGTGTGAGTTTAAATGAGCATCCTGTAGCAGCCAAGCTCTTTACCATTGTGCCATTAGGCTTTTTTGTAACTATATCTACTCTGAAATAGTCTCTATAGACAAATGGAGCCTTGATGGTGGTGTGGTTGCATGTAAGGGTGCTAACCACAAGGCCAGCAGATCTTAATCACCTGCTGTTCCATAGGAGAGAAATGCAGCTTTTTACTCCCTTTTTTTTCCCATCTCAGAAACCCACGGGGGTAGTTGTAGCCTGTTCTATAGGGTCACTGTGAGTCAGAATCAACTCAATGGCAGTAAGTGAGTGATATAGCCAAATCTTTCTTTCTTTTGTTTTGTACATTGAGCCTAATAGGGACCAAGAAATACAATTTCAATTATGCTGTCAGAAATGGAAACAAACCAAAGGGGTGGGAAATCAAAAGGTTTAATTTCATATATAGCAGGTACTTAGCTCTTGAGTTGAATCTATCGTTTACCTGCTAATTTACAACCAGAATTGTTTCTGCAAAATAGTTTCTAATTATAATAAAATGAATTAGATATATGAAAAT
>NW_022109767.1:17354616-17355415 GCF_000313985.2 Echinops telfairi
CATTTTAGAGATGATTTAATAACCATAGCCTTACATTTTATTTAGGTGGAAAAAGTAGGCTCTCAACATGAATTTCCAATGGTACCTCAACTTTGGAAACCAGGTGGGGCAGGGTGACATGGGCTAACCTGTTAACAAAGGGTACCTCTGCTTTCCTTATTTTTCTCAGTTCTTTCTATGTACTTTTTTGCACTTTCCTCATTTTATAGTGGGCCATGTGTATAATCAGAGGGAAAATTGATATGAGAATTTTCAAAACATACACATTTATATGTATTATTTCTATCTATCTATCTGTGTATATATATAAGTTATATATATATAAAACTTATATATGCATATATATAACTTCCCTGGTTGGTCTTTAACCTACCATTATTTTTCAGCTCTTATCTTATTCCTCCCTTATCACAATAATTTTCTGGCCTTTTGTGAATTAGTGCAAGGATCAGTTAGGTTTTGTGCCTGTGTATCAGAAACACGTGTATCTTTAGATTGTAAGCTTCTAGAAGCCAGCAGAACAATCTCTGTGACATGTGCAAATGAAAAAGTGGTAGTTGCTTCTTCTTCAATAATAGCAGAAGATGATAGAACAAAACAAAAGGGAATCCTCAGACCACACGTGGGATTTAAATACTGAAGAACGGTTTCTTATACAACAAACAATAAGTTTTGCAAACTTTGCTTTACCTCTTTTTAAAAATCTCGTACCCATTTTTCCTATGATTAAAAACCTAATTAAGAATAAGAAAGAAAAATCTAATTAAGAGTCAAAAATAAAAGGTGATAAGAAGTAAAA
>NW_022109767.1:17355732-17369166 GCF_000313985.2 Echinops telfairi
ACTCACTCTCTCTCTAATTCACTCAACAACAAAAAAGAAGTAAAAATTGATACTATATGGCAATTGTCATGCATTTACTTAAATAGCCCATTGCTGTCAGAGTCAATTCTGACTCATCATGCTACTCCAGGGACAGACGAGCTTCTAGGGTTTGATAGGTTGTAAATCTTCACAGAAGCAGAGTCCCATGTCTTTCTACTGCAGAGCAGACAACCACTTTGCAGCAAAACCTAAAATTAAATTCAGTATTCCTAAAGTTATTCTCCAACTATGCAGATGAGCTTCTGGCTTGGTAAGGCCAAACCATTTATTTACCAACCACACAACAATCACAAAACAAACAAATAAATTATTTAAGGTTGAAATCTTTGTTTTAATATGCCTAGTTAGATTTTAGATGACACATTGGTTTGTCAGTTGGAAAACATTGACTTTTAAACAAGGTATCTGTGATTTACAGGGCCAGCTTTATTTCTACATGTAAATGAGGAATTTGCAAGGGGGTTTTGATCTCTGTCATTCCTATATGTTTGCTATGATCCAGGCCTGACAGGATGGCGTGAGTTTAGTGAGTTTTTTCCTATGGTAGAAATCTAATGTCTAGAATCCTCAAATTCTCTATACCTTCTTACCCCCATTTATTCTTCACATAATACCTAAGCTTAGGAAGTGTTTCCAAACATTAATTCGAACGAAGATAAATAGTACTGCTCAACTTGTATCAAATATATCAAATGTATTTTAGTAGGGAACGGGTCTTGAAGTTCTTTACTATTTCTCAATTGGGCCACTCACTATTAATATCTCAGGACTCACTGCCATTGAGTCAGTTCTGACTCGTAGCCACACTATATGAAAAGGTTGGACTGCCCCATAGGTTTCTGAGAGTGTAACTCTTTATATGAATAGACAGCCTTGTCATTCTCCTGCTGAGTGGCTGGTGGGTTCAAACTGGGGACATAGTGGTTAGCAGCGCAGAGAGTCACCATCGGGGCTTCCTTACCCAGTGCCCATCACTTTGAAAATCTAAAACTTCCTCCCATGTAGGTGACTAGCAGGAGTCCTGGTGTTCTAGTGGATACACATTGGGCTGCTAACCAAAAGGTCTGCAGTTTGCAAACACCAGCCACTCCTCAGGAGAAAGATGAGGCTTTCTACTGCCACAAAGAGTTTCAGTCTTAGAAACACACGGGGAAGTGCTACCCCGTTCCATAGGGTCACTATGAGTCAGAATCCGCTCGATGGCAGTGATTTTTTTAGTGTGACATGTGCTGGACTTCAACGGATTGATCAGGAATTCATTTATTTAACAAAGATGTATTGGAGACCTACTACAGACTAGCACACCAGAGCAACCTTTAATGCACCTGGCTGCAAAGGAATGATGAAATAAAACATATAATGCTTTGGAACATTATTAACAAACATTGATTGGATGCTCCTCTTCCTAAGCTTTTCTAGTTTCTGTTTAATTTTTGAAGAAGGAAACACACAGAGACAAAAACTAAAACAAAAAAAAGAGGCTACCTTTAACTTTCAAATATCTGCCTCACCAAGTCTATGCGTCCTTTCCCACTTAAAGCACATTAGTTATATTTTGCCCTTTCCCCCCTTTGCTATTTATGTGTGGACTTGAAACTCAGCATTACTTGCCCTCTGTGTTAAATGAAAGAAAGAAAGAAAAAAATGCCACCTGCTTGTTACCACAAAAGCACTGTACACCAATGAATTTAAAAACTTGTAAGACATGGACAAATACTTGGAAAAATAATCCCTCCTTAGACTCTCCCAGATGGACGTCAAGAATCTCAACTGACCCATAGCAATAGAGGAAATAGACAAGGCTATCAAGGAATTACTGACAAAAAAATTAAAAATCCCCTGAACAAGAGGACTTCATGGGACTGGGCCCCTTCCTTCAATTGCCTTCACTGTCATGTGAGCAGTTTGCGTTAGTTATAGCTTCTTCCTAATCTAGGGTATTTCCCAGAGTGAAAAGCAACTGGCTAGGGGGAGGGGGTAGTTTCAGGAGTACAAAAAGAAGGAAGCTTTCATTTCGTCTCCATTTGAAATGAGAAAGTGTGGGTTAGATATCAGTGATTAAGAGTAGTGCTAAAAAAAAGTGCTTTGGTTATGTGATTCATTGTGAAATTTTACCTGTTCAGTTTTTGTTGAAGAGAGACTGAATGGATAATAAGTAGAATAATAGACAATCACTTATTTTTCCTAAACAGAGTCACTGCCTCCGTAGGTGTGTCATTGTGTGGATTCAAGAAAGGTACAAAGGCAGCACACAAGATAAATGTGGAGTACACTCCATTACAGTGATTTGCATATGTATTAAAAATTCTTGTCACCCACTCCTTTGGCAGCTGGGAGGCTGACAAAGCCCTTGGAAAAATAGGAAATGGTCTAGAAATATGAATAATAGTTTACCTTATTCCATTGAGAAATAGACAGAACAACTCACCATTTTTGCTGTACGTATCAATGAAAACATACTTTTCATTAAAAATACTATGTTTCTTTTTAGAGCATTTGCGTGATTACTGGTGGAATTGTTAAGTGAACAACTAGAGAGAATGGAAGTAGAATCTATAGGAATTACAGAATTTATCAGAAAAGATGAAAGATTAACCCCAAAGTGGGGTTGGGTGTGCAGATAGTGGAAAACTTTCCTTCTTTCTCAATTTGAAATGCGACAGTCTGCTTACGTAGCCTCCCGAGAGAGAACGGGTCACAGGACCATGTAAGGTGACTTCAATGGACAGTCTGTTGACCTCATCCTCAAAATGAGTGTTTGTGAATGAATTCCCCACTTCGAAGAAAGTATCCCTAGTAAAGATGTTAAAAATAACAGGTATGTTTGCAGCAGACCTTCCAGGCTCCTAACCCATGTGTAGGTGACACAAACAACTCGTGTTCTCCACGATGCCACTGGGAAAGCAGAGTGACATTCCAAGCCTGCGATCCAGGATGCTGGGACATTGCCTCCCCCACTTCACTTTCCACTCTCCGTTCCACAGTTCTCTCCCCTCCCTCCCAGGGTCAATGAGGAAAAGGAGTGTCTTCTCTTTCAGGTGACAAAGGGAGAGAGCATTCTCGGAGACAGTGACTCACCTTTCAGGCTTGTTCACAAATTAGGTTTCGTGGCTAGGGAAGGGCCCGAGTCCAGGGACTTGCTTCACTTTCTTTCCCACGCTTGCCACTTGTCACCCTATGTCTGGTTTTGATGCTACTTCTATTATGGGAGGTGGCCAGTGTTTGGAGTCTGGGGTTGGTAGCTATTTCTTTGGGGCAAATAACAGAATCTGTCCATCCAAAGCTACTCTTGCTGCTCTGAATGTTTCTCCTTTTAAGAGCCTCAAGGGGAATCTCACTTTTGGTTCCTTTAAGTGGAGCTCTGCAAACCACACAGGTTCTACCAGCCACTTCACAGGAATCTCTGATGACAAAATCAAAACACAACCTCTTCTCTGATAGTCCAGCAACAACTCAACTAGAAATACCTCTGACGTATATTAACATTCTTTTTAAGTTTCAAAAGTCTTCCCCGCCACAAAATCATTAACATGCAAATGAGTTCGCCGTCAGGAATAACTTTTTCTGCTACAAAATTATTGGCTACTGATCCCTGTATGTTTAGACTACCCGACTGTGCTTTGATCATCCAGCAACCAAATGTTTTTTTGGACGCACTCCACAGGACAGCAAGTAGTCTGCTTTGATGGTTCTTTCTCAAAACCACTGCCAATGTTGCTCATCCTCACTGCTAACCACCGAGGCATGGAATGGATCCAGAATAAATGGTTTCCGCATGCTATAAAAAATTCTTAGAAGATGAGTCTTCCCCTGGCACTCCCATAAAAATGAATAATTGCTCCATAAATGTATCATCTCTGGCACACAGTTATCATCCTCATCTTTCGGAGTATTGGGAATTCTGATTATGTTGGTCTGCAGATATTTAGGCGATAAAAAAACCTGCCTCCATTTCCTATCACCTTCCCTAGGTCCTGTCTTTCATCAGGGATCTCTAGAGTGAAGTCGATCTAACAACACTTAAACAGGAAAAAGCTAAGAAACGCTTACAAAGTAAGCAAAACGTTTACCACATCTTCCATGTTCGTAAAGGAGCCCTGCGGGTATAGTGGTTGCTCATTGGAATGGGATCCGAATGGTTGGCAGTTTGAAGCCAGCAGCACCTCAGTGGGAGAAAGACGGGCCATTCTAGTCCCATAAACAGTTACGGTCTCAGAAACTCACGGGTTCACTATGAGTCAACATTGACTCGATGGTAATGAGTTCAATTTTTTTTGACCATATTAATCATTTAAAGTTCTTCCAAAACATACATGTATCTGAACATTTGAAAATGTCCAGGGACCATCAGTCATTAAAATTTACTCATCACTCAGAATAGTTTATTCCATGTAGGTCTAAGCTTAGTGAACTACTAAATTGACCTAAACTTGAAGCAGACTTGTCAAGATTATACCAGAAAATATAGTAATAATATTGGACTATGTCTTTAAAAATACTTTTAAATGTGTTTACATGAAATAATTTGCCAATGTCTATATTATCTTTGAATCAATTAAGTACTGGGTGACTGTTGTTCACTGCGCCACAAGTTTTTCTGACCCAATTATATTTACTGAGTTTTGTTTTGGAATAGTTTATTAGGCTTTAGGAGAAAATTTACACAGCAATGTAGATTCCCATTCAACAATTCATAGTTATATAATCTGTTGTCAATTTGAGACTTAAGAGTGAAGGTGTGCAGTTTAACCTGCCGATCAGATTGCAGCTTGATAAACCAATTGGGAGGCGCTGAGGCGATAAATAGCTCACTGGAGGTGAGACACACACTCAGTTCCAGGCACACATTTTGTTGACAAGCTACATGGAGCCAGGCTGATGGCAGCCAGAGCCTCAGAACTAGAGAAGCCCATGGAGACACCTGCCAGCACTGAGATGCTTACACTGCCACTAGATCCACGAGACTTTCCACCCACTGGCCTGTGATCTTCCTGCTTTTGGCATCGTTGCATGTAGTTTGTGAGTCTGAAGAGGAATTTATGGATTGGTATCAGACATATGGGCTAATACCAGACTTGTGGACTTGATCTGGACTGGGATGTTTTCTCAATATTCATTTGCTCTTTAATATAAACCTCTTTCTTATACACATATTTGAGTGCCTCTGGATTTGTTTCTATAGTCAACCCAGACTAACACACACCAATTGTTCTGTGACATTGGGTACAATCCCATAATGTGTCCACATGCTGCCATTTCCACCCCAAATCTCTCACTTCTAGTTATGCAGTATTTCTGCCCTTCCATACCTTCTCGTCTTTGTTTTTTGGCAGTGACCATGTGGTCTGTATAGTCGATTGCTTAAAGGAGCATGTTCATCCTGGAGATAATTGTTCATTTTATAAGCCTATCTATTGTTTGGCTGAAAGCTCAACTTTGGGAGTGGGTTCAGTTTCAGGTTCAAGGGTATCTTGGAGCTGTTCTCTAGCGGGCTCCTCTAGTGCCTATCAGTCCAGTAAGTCTTTCTCCAATTCTAATTGAGATCTCTTATAGTCAGTAGTGCTCCATTTCTCTGGTCGCAGGCTAGGAAAGTCTATGGTTTGCATTGGCCATTAGTGTTGTGGAATAATTTCTTCCTTGAGTCTTTGATTGCTTTGCTTCAGGTGGAAAGACAAATAGTTGTTTTTTTAGATGGCTGCTTGCAAGCTTTTGAGATCTCAGACATTCCTCACTAAACTAGGATGTAGAAGATTATCTTTATGAAATAAGGTATGTCAACTAGGGTCACATGCAAATTGCATAACAATCAAATCTACTGTGAGTGGTCTTTGGACCCTAACACCACTGTTGGGGTGCATATGCTGATCTGTAGAAGAAAGATGAAATTATCTACTCTTCCAAAGATTTCCAGTTTCCATCACCGAAAGGGGCAGTTCTACTCAGTCTTATATAATTGCTGGGGATCAGAATCAGCTTGATGGTATTGGGTTCAGTTTTGGGTTTAGAAAACAAGCAGCTGTGTCCCATTCAAAGATGGCTGTCAACCATGCTGCCTTGAATGGGTATTGTTCTCCACAGTGCTGCCAGTAATGTTGCTCTCCAAAAGTACTGACACAACCCTTCCTCCTGAAGTCTTCAGGAACATGTTGTGGAAGATTGAATTGTTGGCAGAACTCCAGAGAAGCAGCATGGCCAGTCACCATCTTTGAGAGAACCACAGCCATTTGTTTTCTGCTGTAGTCCAAATACGATAGGAAACCGATTTGATTGCTTTTCAATGCATACATTCACTGCCGTCCAGTCAGTGCTGGTGCTTAGCCACCCCCTGTGGGTTTCTGAGACTGTAACTGTTCAGGGAGTGGAGAGCCCCATTTTTCTCCTGAAGAGCTGCTGGTAGTTTTGAAGGGCAGGCCATACGAATCGCAGTCCAGTGTGTCACCACTGCACCACCAGGGCTCCGCAGTGCATGCACAGTCCTTGTTTAAAATGGCTTATCCATTTGTCTATATTGTGAATATTGCTACAATGAACATGAGTGTGCATATGTCTGTTTGTATCACTGCTGTTTTATCTGTAAGCTATATACATAGTAGTGGGCTTGCTCTACCACTCCTCTGTCAATTTGTTGTGCTATGCAGATCACATGACACTGTGGTGGGGGGGGTGCTATTATCCCAGTATTTCAAATATCATTAGGGTCACCCATGGTAAACAGTTTACAGTAGAGTGTCCATGAAAATAACAGACAAGGAAAAAAGAATAGGCTGTCACTCTTGTGGGTTAGCCGCCGAAAACCTTATGAATTGCAGCAGAACATTTCTAATGTAATGCCAGAAGACGTGCCCCTCAGATTGGAAAACGCTCCAACTATAACTGTGGAAGAGCTGCCTCCTTAAAGTGGATGGACCAAAAAATAAAAAATAAAGTGGATGGGCCTTAATATATGTGGATGGAGCAAAGCTTTTGGACCTTCACCTCCTGATAGGACACAACTCAAAAATGTGAAGAAACATCTGGAAATATACATTAATAATTAAGACATGGAATGCACAAAGCATAAATATAGGAAAATTGGAAGTAATAAAAAATTAAGTGGAGTGAATAAGCATGAATATCATAGGCATTAGTGAGCTGAAGGGAATGGCCTAGTGATCATTGTGAGTCAGACAGTCCTATGGTTTTCTATGTTGAGAATGACCTAGTATGGATCATTTTGAGTCAGACAATCCTATTGTTTTCTATGTTGAGAATGACCTAGTATGGATCATTGTGGGTCAGACAGTCCTATGGTTTTCTATGTTGAGAATGACCTAGTATGGATCTTTTTGAGTCAGACAATCCTATTGTTTTCTATGTTGAGAATGACCTAGTATGGATCATTTTGAGTCAGACAGTCCTATGGTTTTCTGTGTTGAGAATAACAAATTCAAGAGAAATGGCATCACATTCACTGCCTAAAGGAACATTTGAAAACCCTTGAAGTACAATGCTGTCTGTGACAAGATAATGCCTACATACCCACAAGGAATAACAGTTAACATAACTACTAGTCAGACTTACCCAACAATTACGAAAGCTAGTGATGATGGAAGTCTACCAACTTCTTGAGTCTGAAATGGATCAAAAATGGATCAGGATTCATTAATTACTGGTGACTGAAAGATGAAAGTTAGAAGCAAACAGGAAGAAACTAGTGGAAAACAAAGCCCGGGTGATAGGAATGAAGTGGAGATCACACGATAGACATTTTCACCACTAACAACTTTGTTGCGAATACCTTTTTGTATTTTTTCAGTTACATATACAACAATTATACATGTGGAGCTGGTGAGATGGAATATATAGAAATCAAATTGAGTATGTGTATGGGAAAGGACCATGGAGAAGCCAGTCTATTCAGGCAAAACATGGCCAGGGGCCAACTCTGGAACAGACCATCAATTGTTCAAATGTAAGTTCAGGTTTTAGCTGAGGGAAATGAAAGCAAGTTCATAAAGCCAAAATATAACCTTGCGTAACCCCACTCGAATGGAGAGGTCATCTCAAGAACAGGTTTGACGCATTGAACACTGATGACTGTGAGATGGGGTTGAGAACACCATACAGAAAGAGCGCAAAAGGTTATTTAAAGACCGGAAAGAGAAGACAAAAGCGGATGTCAGAAGAGATTCTGGAATTTGCTCTTGTGTGTAGAGTAGTTAAAGTAAGAGGAGGAAATGATGAAGCAAAAGAGCTCAACAACAAATTTCATAGGACAGTTTGAGAAAATAAAGTAAAACATTTTAATAAAGTATATAAGGACCTGGAGTTAGAAAGCCCAAAGGAAGAACATGCTCAGGGTTTCTCATGTTGAAAGGACTAAAGAGAAAAAAGAAAAGGCTCAAGTTGCAAAATTAAAGGATTCTATGGGCCAAATACTGAATGGGAGCAAGAAGCATCAAAAGAAGATGGAAAGAATGCATAGGATCCCGGTATCAAAAAGAATTGATCAGCATTCAACTATTTCAAGAGGTAATGTATGATCAAGAATATGAAACATATGAGGAAGAAGTCCAAGCCGCACTGAAGGCATTAGCCAAATGAAGGCTCCAGGAATTGAGCCTTCCACCAATAATTAAAATGTTTAAATGTTTCCACCAATAGTTAAGTACCGGAAGTATTGGCAGCACTGGAGGCAGTACTAGAAGTACTGACTCCTCTATGCCAAGAAATGTGGAAGATGGCTACTTGGCCCATTAACTGGAAGAGATCCATATTGCCATTACAAAGAAAGATGACCCATTAATATCACATGGAAGTAAAATTTTGCTGAAGGTCATTCAGCAGTCATTATAGGAATGCATTGACAAGGAGCTGCTAGAAATTCAAGATGGATTCAGAAGAGTACATGGAACAAGAGAAATCATTGCTGACATCAGAAAGGGTCTTGGCTGAACGCAGAAATACCAGAAAGCCTTGAGCCATGCATCGTCTTCCTTTTGTGTACTTCACAAGAGCCTCCGTGAAGGAAGAGACCCCACATTGACTGGGGTCACACCTTCAAGCAGGAGGAATAGGGAGATGACCATCCACTTGAGGCTATACAACACTGACACAGGCTGGGGCAAATCAGTGGGCCCCGCACAGGAATGGAAAGAGAAGCTTTCTGGAAATTCAAGCCAAGACCAGGAGAGGGGACCACCTACATTATGAAGAAGATGCTGATAGTTTGTTGCAAGGTGAACTGTACTTGCATAGACCCCTCATGCTGACAATGTCTGGAATGCTGGGTCATCGGGAATATAGATGATTATAATAGTGCAATTGACATACCCCAGGGGGGTGTTTGACAATGTTCTACTTCTTTGTTTATATGTGTTTTTGCTTTCCTGCTTGTAGCTTGCTTTTGCTTATTTTTTCTTTTTGGGTGTGTGTGTTCTGTTTGTTTGCTGATTGGCTTATGGTTGCTATTGATGTAGTTGATATTATAGGTTTGTGATTTTGGCACATTACAACCACCAAAGTAAACAGAGACATGCAAACCCCATGGACAAGCAGATGGAATCTGGACTCCTACATAACTCTAGTCCCAATTCAAGAACTGTTAGTTCTGATAACATGGCCCTGCTTGACCCTCACCTTCATGAAAGGCTCACTGAAGATAAGGGTGCTACAGCAAAGTGTGAAGAAAGCAGATGGTGCCTGGCTATCCATTGGAATAGTGTCTGAGGTCTTAAAGGCTTGTATTCAACCAAGCAGCCATCTAAGTGAGGAGTCAACTAAGTTCACACGGAAGAAGCACACCATCTTGTGTGATCCAAAGATGACAATTAAAACATGAGAATATGCCGAAGGGAAAAGTATCAGAGCTAAAATTATGAACAACCAATTTGTAGAAGGCTATGGAAGCCTGTGGGAGCCCTAAATCCATCTGCAGAGTACCTAGTCAGACTGAGCTGTTGGCAGATCCACTCTAGCCACAGGCAAGAGTCTCAAACAGGCAGAGACTACTGGAATTTTGATAATCTTGAATATACTGGCTCGAACACCATATTTGGTCAGATGACCTTCCTATACACCTGACCTGAATTGGTTCTGAGTTCAGGTATCTCTTCAGAAATTTCGTCCCTGGCTTTTTTAATGTTGATGGGGTTTTTTCTTTCTTTCTTATTATTTGTAGTTTGGTCTTTATATTATTATTATTTTATCCTTCCCACCTTATTTGATTTTGTTTTTTTATTGTTTCTGCTGGATTTCCCAGTTTGTGATATACAGGAGAAGTGGGTGCACAGTGATAATAACTGACACAAAGGTTGATAGGGGATGCTGGGGTGGGAGGTGGGAAATAAGGGGATTTCAGGAATAAAATATGAAGGTGGGAGGTGGGAGAGAGCATTAGAACTGACAGTGATTGCACAACTCATTTTCAAGGTGATTTAAGCAGGGTGGGAGGAGGGGGGATAGTCTAAAGTTATTATGGTAATGATGGAACAATTCTCCTTGATATGATTGTATGATTGAACTATTGAATTGCGTGATATGTAAATTATGTGCAAAACTGTTATTTAAAAAAAGAAAACACCAAAAAGATGTTTGTTTTATTGACTATGCAAATGCATTTGACAGTGTGGATCATAACACACTATGGATAGCTTTAAGAAACATGAGGATTCCAGAACACTTTAGTGTGCACTTCCAGAGCCTTTACATGGATCAAAAAGTAGTCATTGAACAGAACAAGGAAATATTGCCTGGTTTAAAATCAGGAAAAGTATGTTAACAATAGGCAATAGCATCATGATAAATGAAGAAAAGATTGAAACTATCAAAGATTTCATCTTGCTTGGATACATAATCAATGCTCATGGACGCAGCAATCACGAAATCAAACGATGCATTGCATTGAGTTAATCTAGAGATACACAAGCAGAGCACAAGGCCATTTCGATGTGTTCAAGAGCGAGGATGTCACTTTGAGGATTAAGTTGTGCTTGACCCAAGTGTTTGACACATTTTCAACAGCCTCACATGTGTGGGAAAGTCCTATCTTGTATAAGAAAGAGTAGAGTAGAATGGACACATTTGAATTATGGTGCTGCTGGAGAATATTGAAATTGCCATGTACTGCCAAAAGAACAAGCAGCTTTGTCTTGGATGAAGTACAGCCACAATTCTTCTTAGAGGGCAGGATGGCAAGACTTCATCTCACGTATTTTGTTCAAGTTATCAGGAAAGTCAAGTTCCTGGAAAACGATATCATGCTTGCTAAAGTAGGGGGGCAAAGAAAACGAGGTAACCCCTCAATTAGATGAAGGGATACAGTGGCTCAACAATGGCTCAAACAGAACAACAGTGAGGATGGGACAGAACCCCGGGATGTTTTGTTCTGTTTTGCGTGGGGTGGCTATGAGTCAGAACCGAATTGAAGGCACCTGACAGAGAAGACAATGACTAGTGATCACGAGCTTCCCTTTGTGTGTTTGTGTGGTGTTGTTAGGGACCAAGGAGTCAGTGTTGACCCATACTGATGCTATGCACAACAGAACAAAACACTGCCCCTTCCTGCATCATCCTCACAATTGTTCCTATGCTTGAGCACGTTGCTGCAGCCCCTCTGTCTTTGTTAGACATCTGCCCTCTTTGGCGACGTGTCTGTTTATGTCTCCTGCCTAATTTTTTATTGGATTTTAAAAATGTGGTTGCTGAAGTTACAATATATTTTAGAGATTAGGCCCTTGCCAGATCAGTCACTACCCCAAATTTTTTCTTCCAGTTTGTAGGTCCTCATTTTACTCTTTTGGTAGTCTTTTGATGACCATAAGCATTTAATTTTTAAGGAAGTCCCAGTTATCTAGTTTTTCTTCTGTTCTTTATGCAATTTTAATTTTGTTTGATGCTGCATTTGTGCTTAAAGTTAGGATCTTTAGTTTTGTTCCTATGTTATCTTCCAGGAATTTTATGGTTTTAACTTTACCATTTATGTCTTTGATCCACTTTGAGTTAGTTTATATATATATAGTGTGAGGGATGTATCCTGTTTAGTTTTTCTATAAATAAATATTCTCTTTAACCATTCATAAAAAGAACTGTTTCTAACTCATTGAATGGACTTCGGCCTTTTTTTGAACATCAGCTATCCATAAATGGATGGATTTGCTTCTGGGTTCTCAATGTTATTCCATTGGTCCATGTGTCTGCTCTTGTGCTGGTATCGGGTTACTTCGATTATTGTGACCGGAGAATAACTTCTAAGAAGTGCGAGACCTCCTACCTTCTTCTTCAGCATATTCACTGTTTTGCAGATGTATTTATTTTGTGCTTTTAAACAAATTATTCTAGATTTTTATCTCTCATGGTATTTAAAAATAATCTATAGTTTTGGTACCAATATGGTCTCTATAGTAGGGTATCACAATCCAGGTTAGTGGAGAGTCCATCTTTCCTTTCCCCCCTTCTGTGTCCTCCATCATGCTTAATTGTTACAAACAAACAAACAAAAGCAAACACCCACCTTTCTATTGGTGCTGGGGAAGAAGTCACCAACTGTTTCCTTCCTTTAAAATAACATTGATGTGTATATAGTACATGCTTACCTCCCTGCCTGTGCCATCTTCATGATTGTTGCATGTTTGAGTCTTTTGTTGTAGCCATATGTCAATCGCTTTCATTAAAATTTCCTTCATTGTCATTGACATTTTGCTTTTTCCAAATACAGGTGTCTTTTTCCAGTGCTTAGTATTTTCTGCCATCTCTAAAGTAAAGAAGCCAAAGTCTCACCATCCTGTGTCTAAGAAATATTCTAGTTGTATTTTTGTCTCAGACTGATTTGTTCCTTCTTTATCAGTCCATTGTATAGGCAATCTTATCTGGCAGACCCACAGTTGGAATGCATCGTATCTCTCTGTCTTCTTTCATCGTTGCCTAGCTTTCACCCGGATATGAGGTGGCTGAGAAGACTGTGACCTGAGTTAGGTACAACTTTGTCAGGTTACTTTTTAATGTCACAAAAATTTAAAGAGGTCTTTTGCAGCAGATTTATCCAGTGTAAAAGGTCACATAAAAAAGGAACAGGTTTCACACCTCGCTCATATCATGTATAAAAACTAACTTTGGGTGAATGAATGGCCTAAATGTAAAAGCCTAAAATTATTGAAACCGTGGAGAAAACACAGAGGCAAACTCGGGATTCATAAATAAAATTACATATTACAAAATAGTCTATCAAACATAACAAAAAATTCACAGGCAGGAAAAGATAAGCGACATGATTGGCACCTCTTAAAAATGAAATTCTTATGCATGTCGAAAGACTTTTTCAAAAAAGTAAAAAGAGAATCTATAAACTGGGGGAAATTTTGCCAACATTATCTGACAAAACACTAACCTCTAAAATGTATAGAAAACCTCAACACC
>NW_022109767.1:17369559-17370701 GCF_000313985.2 Echinops telfairi
GGTAGAATAGAGGGGAGTAGAGGGACAGGAAGAAGAAGAGACCCTTCAACAAGACGGTTTGACACAGGGCAGCAACAATGGGCTCAAGCATACGAATGCTTGTGAAGATGGCGTAGGACTGGGTAGTTCTGTTGCACATAGGGTCACTGTGAGTCAGAACTGACTAGATGGCACCTAACAACAACAACAACAAATAGTTACTAACAACAAGGACTGCTGTTATTGTTAAGTGCCATTCGGTCAGTTCCGGCCCATAGTGAATGCACAACAGAATGAACCTGTTCTGACGTATGTCCAAAGTATGTAAGATGAAGTCTTAACATAGTCAATAAAACACAAGGAAACATCCTTCTGGTATTCTCTGCTTTCAGCCAAGATCCATCTGATGCCAGCAATGATATTCCTTGCTCCACGTCGTCCCCTTTTGAATCTGGCCTGAACCGCTGGCAGCTCCCTGTCAATGCACTGCTGCAACCATTGTTGGATGATCTTTAGCAAATCTTACTTGCATGTGATATCAATGATATCATTCTATAGTTTGAGCTTTCTGTTGGGCTATCTTTTTTGTTGGGTCACCTTTCTTTGGAATGGGCACAAATATGGATCTCTTCCAGTCAGTTGGCCAACTAACTGTCTCCCAAACTTTCTGGCATAGATGAATAAGTGGTTTCTGTGTTGTATCAGCTTGTTGAAACATTTCTATTGGTAACCCATCAGTTCCTGGATCCTTGTTTTGGGCTGGTGTTTTTAATGCATCTTGAACTACTTTCTTCAATATTATTGGTTCTTGCTTACATGCTATCCTGTGAAATGGTGGAATGCCAACTAGTTTTTTTTTCTCTCTAATTTTTAAATTACAGTGATTCTATGTATATCCATCTTCTTTGAATTCTTCCTGCAGTGGGCAATATTTTGCCCAGAGAATCTTCCAGTATTGTAACTCAAGGCTTGAATCTTTTCTTGAGCTCATTCAGTTTAAAATATGCTGAGCATGTTCTTCCCTTCTGGTTTTCTAAGTCTTTGTGCATTTCAAGATAATATTTGCCTTTGTCCTCTTGAGCTGCCCCTTGAACTTTTCTATTCAGGTCTTTGACTTCATAGTTTCTTCCATTTGCTTTCGTTACTTTCCGATTAAGAGTAAG
>NW_022109767.1:17372036-17373628 GCF_000313985.2 Echinops telfairi
CAAGAGATGTGCTTGCAGGCATGGCTGAGAAGCGGCCTTGCGAACGGAAAATACTATATCAACATTTCTGCTGCTGAATTTTTTAAACTTGTTAGATTCCCTAATAAACCCCATAATCAGGAGAGCTGCCTGCCAGCCCTTTGTGGCCGTTGCAACCGATGATTGAACTCAGCAGAGAAGTAGTGTGTTGTAGTAGGGATGATTGGTGTCAGAATAGGATAAAAGAGCATAGGGGCTAGAGGCATTCTGACCTCCACCTCACAGAATCCTACTTGGGCTGCTGGGGAATTGAATTCTCCTTGTGTAGCCAGAGGAAGTCAGACATGGCCCCCACACCATTTCCTAAGAAACAAAATAGAGCTTAAAAAGTATTATATGGCTTGCTGTATCCATGGATGTACACATTGGTGATTACGAAATTGCACACCTCTGGGCAATACTTTGTTCTGCTAGACATAAGATCAGGAGTGCTAGTGGCATAGTGGTTTACAAATTAAATTGCTATCTGCAAGGTCAGCAGTTTGAAAGTACCAGCGATGCATAGGGAGACAGATGAGCCTTTCTGTACCCTTAAAGATTGCAAAATCTGCCTCTTCCTGCATCATCCTTATTGTTTTTTTTACTTTGGAGTATTTATTTTATGTCCTTCATCACATGTTTATTTTTAGCCCTAGCTCCTTAAGAGGATAGAAAGTGAGCCTTTGCCTCACTGGCTTTAGATGTGTCACCAGAAGAGACCAGTCTCTGGAGAAGAAAGGTTGGGTAAAGTGGAAGATACTCAAGGAAATGGATTGACACAGTGGCTGCCTCAATGGGCTCAAACCTCGCAATAATGTTGAGGATTGTGCGGGCCCAGGCAGTGTTTTGTTGTGTTGTACTTAGGGCTACTGTGAGTCACAGCCAAATTTACAGTATATAAATATGGCAACAAGAACACCTAATGGTGATACAATAGTTAAGCACGCAAGTGCTCAGTGAACGATTGGCAGTTTGAATCCATGCCGCAGCTCCAAAGAGAAAAAGCGTGGTAGGTCTACTGTGTCACATGAGGTCACTGTGAGCAGGCATCAGCTCAGTGCACACAACAGCAATCTCATGTTACTAGAACCTGACGGTCTTAGGAGATGTCATTCTATCTGTTGAGTCTGCCGACTCTCAAGCTCCACAGACAATTCCCCTATAGTAGACCAGAGCATGCACACTGCTAGATCAGAGCCCGCAACACACGGAATCCAAGATAGATCAACCCTCGGGACCAACAAGGAGAGTAGAGATTCCAGGAGCATTAAAGGAGGGTGGGGGACAGGACGGGGGAATCGATCACAAGGATCAATCTATAACTTCCTCCCTGGGGGACGAATAATGGAAAAGTGGGTGAAGGGCGACGGAGGACGATGTAAGATATGAAAATAATAATCTATAACTTATCAAGTTTGTGCGGGAGGATGGATGGGGGAGGGAGGTGGAAGAAATGGGGAGCTGATATCAGGGCCTCAAGTGGGGAGAGCATGCTTTGAAAATGATGATGGAATATGTGCAAATGTGCTTGACACACTGGATGAATGTATGGATTGTGCTAAGAGATGTAACAG
>NW_022109767.1:17382175-17384243 GCF_000313985.2 Echinops telfairi
TAGAATTGGGATCATGGTAGTGGGTGGGAGGAAGCATTAAAGAACTAGAGGAAAGTTGTATGTTTCATCAGTGCTATACTATACACCCTGACTGGCTCATCTCCTCCCCGCGAACCTTTCTGTAAGGGGATGTCAAGTTGCCTACAGATGGGCTTTGGTCTCCACTCCGCTCCACCCCTCATTCACAATGATAAGATTTTTTTTTTTAAACATCAAGTATTTCTAACTTAATTTAGCCATTGTCGTTGTCTCCATAGCAGCTACCTTACTTCGAGAAGAGGGGTAAACACATAAAAATGCCATAAAAATTCATAGGCACTTCTTTGGGATGATCTCAGGTTTATGTAGGGAAGAATGATCCTAAACTTTGGGTAATAAAAACTTAAAGTGGTTATTAACTGCTTGTGCTAGGAACCTATTTAGAGAATTTTAATTGTTTAATAGTCTAGTTCATTTTTAACCATGTCTGCACAACTGTCCTTGAAATTTCCCAGAGTTGTATAAATACTTTGGCAGAGTAAATATCTTGGATGGAAATTATAATGTAAAAACACGATGAAGGAGGAGGCATTCATGTTTGGACATGGAAGGCAGAGTGCTGGTGGGGAATGGTGGGGAATGGGATTCTGGTGTGCCTTGAAGCAGGGACATAACTGTTGTATGATTAGACAAGTGGTATACAACTCTTGTGAGGATTTTTTCTCCCACTACAGAGAAATGACTCATTTCACCAGTAAATTTTCTGGAGACCAATGATGCTTTCAAGCAATCTTTTCTAAACTAGTGTTTCACTGCCTGATGGAATTCACAGAAGACAAAGAAACTCAGATTTCCAAATAAAATTTCTGTTTCACAATGTTTATCAATCAGCTGGTTTCTTTGTTAAAATGATAGACTTGATTTCAAAATTAGAACCCATGGAATTATAATGAACCTAGGACTACAGATTATGTTTGCTATATGTTAAAATAATTTATAAAAATATAATTTATATGTGATCATTTAACTTCCAAACATACCAAAGGTGGGAGAGAGGGGGCAGGAGGTAATACAGTGCTAGAATATTCTCTGTGTCTAAGACATATAATATTTTATCATTACAAAGCTTAGAAAAGATAATAGTTTTAGTTGACTCTAAATCACAATTTTTATTTACCATAAAAAGCTGATGTAAAAACGAGGAATGTAACTTAGGTTATTTGTGAACTGGTCTAAATGTAGTCAGGATATTTACTTTAAAGGGGGAGAGTAGAGTCCTTTGAGCCACACCCCTTCTTTGAATGGACACTGATAGGGTTTCTAGGAGCCCTGGTAGCACAGTGGGTTATCGTTGGGCTGCTAACCCCAGTGTCAGCAGTTTGAAACCACCAGCAGCTCCTTGGAAGAAAGATGATGCATTCTACTCAGTAGAGATCCATCGTCTCATAAACCCACGGGGGCAGTTCTACTTGGTTCTATAGGCTAACTATGAATCAGAATCTACTATATGACAGTGAGTTTGGGTGTTTTAATTTTTGACAAAGTGTTGTTATGAATCAGAACTTATTATAGTGGGGTTTTTGTAGTATCGATTTAACTTCAAATTCTCAAACTCAGCTAGAAATTCTGAATGAAAACCTGCTTAAAGAGGAAATTGCAAGACACCTTTAAGGGTCTTCCAAACAAAATGCAGATTGCTCATGGTTCTGCATTAGTTAGTATATAAGAAGTGCCTTAGTGGAATAGTGGGTTAAGTGTTGGTCTGCTAACCATAAGGTCAGCAGTTCAAAACCACCAGAGGAGTGACCTTAAGTTCATATGAGTAGATATAATTTGAAACACTCTCAAAGTTTCCTTGGCTATCTACCGCTTCCACAGCACTACTATTCCAGGAACATAAAGCTCTGTCTGCAAATAATTGCATGCAGTATTAGTACACTGGTATGGAAGAAAAGAGAAAATCCAATATTATGTTATATTAATGTGATTTGAGTGCTAATTAGTGCTATCTTTCATTCTCCAAATATACTTGTGCCTTCCTTCCCTATGTGGAACTGGATTTGAAAAATCTATACAATTTCACAGGTGA
>NW_022109767.1:17385747-17386742 GCF_000313985.2 Echinops telfairi
TGGTGGGATGAGACAGCAGTCTGGCAACTGATTGCCTTCAGGGGAGGGAATGCCTGCGCATCTGACCTCCCCCCACAATATTGTTTAAACTCATCCATTGATATATCTAAATGTACCATCCCTTATGACACATCTTCATTGTATTTCCAGTTTCCATCTTCAGAACACTCTGTACTTGATCCTTGGGTAGATACTGCCCTTGACCTTAAATGGTTGAGTGTTCTAACACAGGGATGAGCTCAGTCCCAGACCTGAAGCGTGACTAAGAGCAATAGTCTAGGAGGCAACTGGTTTATAAAAACTTGAGCTTTTTTATAGTGTTGAGGTTTGTTCCACACGTTTCTTCTAGTCCATTCAGAACCTTCTGATGTGATCCTTTTGAGAGTAGTTGGTAGTGGTAGCTGGGCACCCTTTAGTACCTCTGGTCTCAGAATTATGGAAGCTTTTCCACAAAAATTTTGAAGACTCCTCATAGGTCAGTGCTTTTAACATCTAATGTAGTGTCCACAACTTTGGAACTATTTGATATTTTTCAAAATCTGATTAAAATAATTTTTGGAGGAAACTATGCTCTTAATGTTTTTAAAAAGGTAACATAAAAAGCCAACAGTGTTTTTGTTTTGTTTTATTTTTGTTTTTTACTCACTTTATTGGGGATTCATACAGTTCTTATCACAATCCATATATACATCCATTGTGTCAAGCACATTTGTACATATGATGCCATCATCATTTTCAAAACATTTTCTTTCTACTTTACTGCTTGGTATAAGCTTATTTACCTCCCTCCTCCATACTCCCCCCCTTATAAATCCTTAATAATTTATAAACATTTTTTCATGTCTTACACCAACCACTGTCTCCCTTCATCCACTTTTCTGGTGTGCGTCCCCCTGGGAGGGGGGTTATATGTTGATCATTGTGATCAACTCCCCCTTTCTCACCCAAACTTCCCCTTCCTCTGATGGTATCGCAACTCTCATTATTGGTCCTGA
>NW_022109767.1:17388099-17391824 GCF_000313985.2 Echinops telfairi
GCCCAAGCTCTATGTGAGGGATGCTGTGTCTCATGGTGGGGTTGGCCCTGTGGTTCTCTCTGTGCATTGGCTGCTCAGAACAAGAATATCATCCTCAGGGCTTGTTGGGAGAGGATATATTCCACTCTCTCCTTCCTTCTTCATTTACTCCCGTGTGCTCTGATCATACATGCCCCTCTCTCTGAGCTGTAGCTTCAGTGCTGTCCTCCAAATTATTCTTCTGGGGGTGGTGATGACCATGTAGTTGGGATTGGGGTGGACCCTGCAGACCTCTCTATTGATTCCCTGCTTCATGCCGGTCTGTTGCCTTCATGTCTTGGCACACTGGGTTGAAGTCTGGTCTCTGTCTCCCTCTCCTGTGGAGATATAAACAATATTCCCCCACTTGGGTGGGTTAGTGCCCTGTTCCTCCGCTACACATGTATTTTTCTTCTGGTTGTCATATGTATCCTTGGACTGGGTCTGGCCCCCTGCCATAGTACCTGGACATCACCCCAAGAATGTCTGTATATGTTAGCTTTTCCCCTATGCCCCTTTTGAATTTTTAAGCTTACCTCAGTGGACTCATGTTGTACTTGTCCTTTTGTGCTTGGCTTACTTCGCTTAGCATAATTTCCTCCAATTTTTCCCAAGTGGGAGTGTGCTTCATGCATTCATCACTGCTTTTTAGGGATGCGTAGTACTCCATTGTATGTATGCACCACAGCTTTTTAATCCATTCATTCGTTGTTGGAAATTTGGGTTGTTTCTGACTCCTTGTAATTGTGAACTGTGCTGCGATGAACATTGGAGCACAGTTGTCTGGCCCTAGTTTGTTTCTTGCCTCTTCTTGGTATATGACCAGTTGCTGGGTAGTATGGTAGCTCGATTTCCGTCGGTTTTAGATATCATCAAATCAATTTCCATAATGGCTGTACTTAACTACAGGTCCACCACCAGCAGATGAGAGTTCCTATCTCACCACAGCCCTTCCAACACTTGTTACTTTCTGATAAGTTGAATCTTTGAGGGTGTTCGATGGCATCTCATAGTTATTTTAATTTGCATTTCTCTTATGACTAAGGATCAGGAGCATTTTTTCATATATTTATTGGCCATTTGCATTTCTGCGCTTGTGAAACTTCTGTTCAGGTCATTTGCCCACCTCCTCAGTGGGAAATTATTTTTTTTCTTATTGTAAGCTAGCGGAGATTTTAGTAATAAGGCCTTTGTCTGTTGTGTCATTGCCAAAGATGTTTTCCCTGACTGTGGACTCTCTTATTACTCTCTTGGTGTATTATGTCAAAGTACACAGGTATTTTATCTTCAGTATATCCCTCATGTCAATTTGTGCCTCCTCTGTCCCTGAGCCAAAGTTCTCAGGTTTGTCCCAATTCCCTCATTGATGGCCCTAATTGTTTGAGTTTTACCTCCAGGTCTGTAATGCACCTTGAGTTTATTCTTGTGCCTGGAGTAAGGTAAGGGTCTTGTTTCATTTTTCTGAAGGTAGTTATCTATTTTTCTAGCAGCATTGTTAAAGAGGGCATCTGCTGCCCATTGGACATTTTGGGGGCCCTTATCAAAGATCAGTTGTCTTTATTCTGATTTCCTTTCTAGGTTTTCAGTTCTTTTCCATTGATCTGAGTATCTGACATTATACCAGTACCACACTGTTTTGACCACTGTGACTGTATAGTATGTGCTAAAGTCAGGTAAAGCAAGCCCTCCCACTGTGTCCATTTTCTTGAGGAGTTCTTTGCTAATTCTTGGCTACTTCCCTCTCCAAATGAAGTTGGTAATCAGTTTTTCCAATTCTTTGAAAAAAGATGTTAGTTGTATTGAGATAGCATTAAACTTGTATGGTGCCTTGGGCAGAATTGACATCGTTACTATATTGAGTCTTCCAATCCATGAGCATGGGATATTCTTCCATTTGTTGAGGTCACTCTTGGTTTCTTATAATAGTTCCTATAGTTTTCCTTGTACAAATCTTTTCTTTTTTTAGTCAGATATCCCTAGATATTTCCACTTGTGCTTGGCTTTTTTGAAGGGTACTACCTTTTGGATCCCCTCGTCCATCATTTTGTGCGATATGTATAGCAGTCTGGTAGACTTCTATTTGTTGATCTTGTATCCTGCCATTCTGCCATATTCCTCTACCACTTCCAACACTCCCCTTGTGGAGCATTTGGGATTTTCCATATATGAAATCATATCATCTGCCAATAATAATAGTTTCATCTCATCCTTCCCTAGACAAATACCTTTCATGTTTTTTCTTTGCACTATGTTGTTAGCTAGGACATTTTGAGTGGGGAAAAGAGGCATTCATGTCTGGTTCCCTTTTTCAGTGGTTTGTTTTTAATCTTTTCCTCATTGATTACCACGTGGGCTGTTGTTTATTCGTATATAGCTTGTATTGAGGAATTTTCCCCCCCATTCCTGTCTACTGGAGTGTCTTAAACAGGAATTGGTGATGTTTTGAATGCTTTTTCTGCATCTGTCGATATTATCATGTGGTTCTCACAATTTTTCATGTCAATGTGGTGAGTAATACTAATGATCATTCATATGTTGAACAATCTCTGTATCCCTGGTATGAATCCCCCTTGGTCATGGTGAATTGTTTGTTTTATACTTTTGTATTCTATTGGCCAGTATTCTGATAAGGATTTTCACATCAATGTTCATTAGGGATATTGTTCTCAATTCTTGTGGGGTCCTTGCTCGGATTCAGTATCAGAGTTCGGGAGTTTGCGATCTTCTTCTATGTTCTGGAAGAGTTTGTGTAGGTTTGGTGTCAGTTCTCCCCTGAATGCTTGGTAGAATTCTCCTGTGAAGCCATTTAGCCCAGGGGATTTTTTTGTTCATAATCCCTTGATAGCCTTGTCTATTCTATTTGCTATGGGTCTGTTGAGATTCTTGACGTCCATCTCGGATACTCTAGAGAGGGATTATTTTTTCCAAGGATTTGTCCATGTCTTCCAAGTTTTTGAATTCATTGGCATACAGGTGTTTGCAGTACTGTGTAATAATACTTTTGATTTCATTATTGTCCGTTGTAATGTCTCCTGTTTCATCCCTCATCCTTGCTACTGAAAATTATTCTTTCTTTCTTTGGTTAGGTTCACCAGTGATCTGTCTATTCTGTTTATCCTTTCAAAGTGCCAACTTCTATCAGCATTAATTTTTCCATAGTTTTCTTGTTTTCCCTCTCATGAATCTCATCCCTGATTTTTATTATTTCTTTTCTTTTGCTATTAGTAGGATTTTCCTGTTGACTCTGCTGTACATTTTGTGCCAACATATCAATCACCAGTCTCTCTTCCTTTTTCATGTGTGAATGTATTGCTATAAGACTTCCTCTGATAACTGTCTTTGCTGTGACCCAAAGGTTTGGGTATGTCGTATACTCATTCTCATCTGTTAGGCCTTGTATTTCCTTTTTGTTGGGTGGCCTTTATGTCCTCTGTCATTTCATCCTTTTTCTGTATTGCTTCTCTCATATCCTGTATGACCCCAAGCAGCATTCTGAAGATTTCTTTCTGTGGCAGATCAATGTCTGCTTGTTCTATGCATGTTGTTAGGTTCAGAACTACTTCTGACATTGCCTTTTGTTTCTCCTGTTTTTTCGTTGAGGGTGTTGGGTCTAGTTGCTGTTTGCGTGTTGGTTTAGAAGAGCCTGGGGCCATTTTCCAGAGAGTCAAAGAGCTCTGGGCACTCTCTTTGGGAGACTCGTAGGAATG
>NW_022109767.1:17392341-17397392 GCF_000313985.2 Echinops telfairi
ATAGGGCCGTGGGGGATGGGCAGGGCATCCTACAGCCAAGTGGAGCACCACAAAGGACAGGCAGGGTTCCCCCAGCCGCTTAAAGACCTTGGAGGGTAGGCGAGAGTTCCCCCAGCCATTTGAAGGGGAGATCTTCCAGATGTTTGGGATGCTGCACAAGGCGGGCGGGATTTCCCCAGCTGCGTGTGAGGCCACAGAAGGCAGGCGGGCTGAAGCTCCCCCAGCTGGGTGGAGGTCAGGCGTATTTGCCCTAAGAGAAGGAGAGTGGCCTGGATGCTACCAGTGGCCTGTGAAAGGAAATAGAAAAAAAACTGATCCCACTGAGACTGTGGCGGGAAAGAGAGAAGAGAGAGAGAGAGAAAGAGAGAGAGAAAAGTAAAGAAATAGCTGAGCCCTAATCGCCTGACCATGGGGCTGGAGGGATTCACACTCTGCTCAAAGGTGGCAGCAAACTGTGGTTGTGTTGAAGTAAAGCCTTTGGGCCAACCAAAGTAGCCCGGCTCCAGCCGAGACTGTGGAGGGGCTAAGGCTAAGCCTCAGCTGGCCCACACAGTGGTAAGCCAAAAGCCCACAGCTCTTCAAAACCTAGTGGATCTGTGTCTACTGATCTTTATGATGCTCCTCCTGTGAGCTCAAGAAGTGGAATTTCTCTGGCAGTGATTTCTGCAGAGGCCCTCTGGTTAGTCGCCATCTTGCCAGGACTCCCAGCAGTGCTTTTAAAATATGATTCCTTATTGCTTATTTATGATTTTTTTTCTTATTCAATATAGTTAATTACTTATTATTGTTTGGGGGTGTAGCCTCTTTAGAGGAGAATCACTCAGAACTCATTCTTTTGTGGCACTTCAGCTTCCTCTGTGCTGGGAATTCACTGGGTCTTTGTGTCTGTCTCCAAGTGCTGCCCCATGTGAACCGCTGATCTTCAGAGCTGTCAGTACCCTGCCATGTTTCCACTGAACTCTGATGTACTGGAATCCACACTCACTGGCCAGTGATCTCCTGCTTCCCCTTCCCCTTTCTGCATCAATGGCCTGCAGCTCAGAGAGTAGCTGTGTGGTTCTGCACAATCTAATCTAACACACTCACCATTTTTAGGGTACGATCTCAAAAACTCACTGCCATTGAGTCAATGCTGACTCATAGCGACCCCATGGGTTTTCAAGACTGTAAGTGTTTATGGAAGCCGAAAGCCCAGTCTTTCTCCTGAGGAGCTGCTGGTGGTTCTGAACTGTGGACCCCGTGAATCTCACCCCAATGCATAGCAATGGCTCCATAGGTTGTAATCAGAGGAAAATATTATTAATCTATGTTTCAACAATATAGAATCCCAAGCAAAGCACATGTATCTTGTTACTCTCTTCTAGGCTACTTGGCTACTTATTTTTCAAATTAAAGTGGAAGATATGGTAGGAGAATTTACTTTACAGTCTAAAAAAGGCATTCAAAAGGAGCAGCATTGAAGTTACAAATAAACTGCTTTTGTTTCCTTACTTGCTTCTTTTTTTAAAAGAAATATTTTAGAAACAACTCATTTTTACATTTAAAATCTACTAGTATTTGTTCCCTGGTTTCCACAATCATTTTGCACTCATAAAATATGAGGACAAAGACCCATGACCCACAGCACGCCAATTATTCCACTCTAACAAGTGCTTTGCACCATTCTGAGTTTTAAAATAGTAATTGTTCATCTTGCTGGGCAATAATTATTCATCGACCCTTATGAATAATGCATTATGATAACTTCACAAGTATAAAAATCAACAACAGTCTTACATGTGTTTTTGACATTATCCTTGTCAGTTCCTAAATAAAACTTATAAATGCAGCTTACAGAATAAACCTCAATGAACAAAAGCAAAGAAATACTGTTAGGTAGCTAGACGTAGGGACGGGGGTGGCCTTCCCATGCCAGAAAATGCCCACATAGAGAAGGTTGAAAACCTTTAGAATCCTATGAAGACCCCAAACTGAGCATGCTGACACTCAATTCCTTGAGTCAGGTGGGAGGTACACCTAAGTGGTCCAAACTAGGCCCAGGCTCATGACATCACCCAGGTGGGCTTAACCCAGCCAGTGGGGTCAACCAATACCTCCAACCACACCTTCCCTGCCAAGGGGTGGGCTAGAATAAAGGCAGAGAGCACGCTCTGAAATGCTTTCTTGCCCCCATGCTCTCTGGCCTCCTCGCCCTCCTGCCCCTTGCTCCCTCGACCCCTGAGTCCCTGGGATTCTGCCCAACCCCAGTTTCACACGTGTGGGTGCTCTTTTCCACAAGGTTGCCGTGTCCAGTTGGGAACCCCTTTGAGACTCTAAAACCTGCAGTTTGTCCTGCCCTTCATAAAAACCCATTTGCATTACAAAATGCGCTTTGGCATGAATTCTTTCATCATGTGAAGCCAAGACTGAGGTATTACCCATTTAAGAAACCCAACAGTACCATCCACTTTAAGACAATTTGTTTATCCATGTGAACGAAGGGTGTCAGAGTGGAGACTCAAAGTCCGTCTGTAGACAATTGGACATCCCCTCACAGAAGAGTCACCAGGAAGGGATGATTCAACCAGGGTGTAATATAGCACCGACTAAATACACAACATTCCTCTAGTTCCTGAATGCTTCCTCCCCCCACTATCATAACCCAGTTCTACCTTACAAATCCAGCTGGACTGGAATCAGCACCTTGGTACAGATAAGAGCTTTCAACACATAGAATCTAGGACAGATAAACTCAGGAACAGTAATGTGAGTTGCAATACCATAAGGGTAGGAACAGGGGTTGGGGAGAGAAAAGGGAACCAAACACAAGGTTGGATATATCACCTCTCCCCCACAGGGAGCCAAATAACAGAAATGTGTGTGAAGGGAGACAATGGATGGTATAAAGGACAAAATAACAACAATAATATATAATTGATCGAGGGAGGGGGAAAGGGGAAAATTTTCTACATCTCTGAAGGAAAGAAAATATTTGGGAAATGATGATGGTAACCTATGTACAAGTGTGCTTAATACAATTGAATGATAGATTGCTTTAAGATTTGTAAGAGCCCCCCCTCCCCAATAAATCGTTTAAATTTTAAAAGTTTTTTGTTTGTTTTTTTTAGAACACACAGAAAATAAATAACCTATCGAGTTAGTTCAGCTATCATTACTTTGTAAGCCTTCTATTTTTTGCTCTTTTATCTTCCTTTTAGTTGATCTTTAAAAATGAAAGCATTGCAACTTTGCAGGGCAAAGTCACCCTAGCATCTTATTCTGTAATTAACATCGTTGGGTTGAGTCATAAATAGAGCTAAACTTAAACCAAGTAAGAATGCCTTGATATATTTTATTAACTTTTTTCTTCTTCTTTTGGGGATATAAGCCATTTAAAAATGTATTGGCTTGAATGGACTAAGGGCAACAATGCACATTCCAAGCCGTTTTCAGGACTCCTCAAGGTATTCAGATGGCGTTTAACGAATGGAGATAGCACTTTCCCTGGTAAACAGTCCATAGAAAGGGTGGGCACGCTGGAGTGAGGAAATCTGAAGTTTTGGAATCAGTCACCAGACTTGGATTAGAGGCTCATTTCCACCACAGCTGTTGGATCATGGGCAAATTATTTAATCTCTCTGAACTTCTGTTCCTTACCTAAAAGCAGAAGGAGTGGCAAATGTTGGGAAGAGAGGTGAGACTTTCTACTCCAGTAAAGGTTTACAGTCTTGGGAACAGTTCTACTCTGTCCAATAGGGCCATTACGAGTGGCCCTTGACTGGATGATAAGCAGTAACTTGTTTGTTTGTTTGTTTGTTTGTTTGTTTGTTTGATTGATTGTTTGTTTGTTTGTTTGTTTGTTTGTTTTGAGCATATGTTAGCTGTGGAGTCAGCTCTGGCTCAGCTCCTGGCAACCTTACAAATAACAGCGAAGCGTTGCCTGGTCCCACACCATCTTCAAGATCCTTGATAGGTTCATCCTTGAGTTCATCAAGGAGGGCTGTTCAAGGGGTTTGTCTTCTAGCAAGATAACCGAGGTCCATGTGGCAATACATGATGTTTTCATTGGATAGTTTCTGAAGCAGATAAACCAAACATCCAACTCACTGAGTCAATTCTGCCTCATAAAGACCCCGTAGGACTGGGCAGAATGGCCCCTGTGGGTTTCTGAAACAACTGTTTCCTGGAGGAGAAAACCTCATCTTTCTTCTGGAAGCGGCTGGTGGTTTCCAACCGCTGACCTTGCGGTTAGCAGCCCAACTTGTAAGCACTTGCCACCTGGGCTCACTTTGAAGTAGATCACTCACTCCCTCACTGACTGGTTGCCATAGCGTCAGTTCTCACTCACAGCGACCTTAGAGGGTATGGTAGAACTACCCCTGTGAGTAGTTCCAAGACTAACTCTATGGGAGTAGAAAGCACTGTCTTTCTCCCACAGCCCTGCTGGGGGTTTTAAACTGCTGACCTTATGAATTGTAGCCTAACTCATAACCACTATGCCACCAGAGGACCTTTGAAGTAGATAGCCTTTTTAACCTCGTGTGCCTTAGTCTGGAAGTTCTGTGGAAACCTGCCCACCGTGAGTGACCTTCTGGTATTTGAAATACAGGTGGCAGAGCTTCCAGCACTGTGATCACACACAAGCTACCACAGTACAAGGAAGGGACAGATGGTGCGAGGACTGGCACCTATTAATAAACAGCAGAAGCACCTCACTGCCATGCAGGCGATGCTGACTCAGAGAACCTGCTGTGGCAAGAGAGGACTGCACCTGCGGTTGCAGAGACTGTACTTTTTCTGACAATGAAAGCCCCATCTTTCTCTCCTGGAGCAGACTCGTGGTTTGGACTGCTGAACTTCCAGATCGCAGCCCAATGTGTAACTGCTATGCCACTAGCGCTCCATGGCACATAGTAGGTATCTTAAAATAGTGTCTCTTATTATTGATCAGGGAAAAAAATGAAAGCTATTTAAGTTGCTTGAACGCCAAAGCCAGTTATCTTAGTTTTACATCCAAGTAAGCCTAACATTTTTTTCCTGTTTCATTCTTTGTATTTTTTTAAATCATTTTA
>NW_022109767.1:17399241-17400327 GCF_000313985.2 Echinops telfairi
AGCCTAACTTTTTAAACCATAATAGGCTTGGTGGGAGGTGGGTGTGTGCTGTCTAGTAGGAGCGACTTCAAAGATAAGCCTTAGGTTTTTAGCTCTAGGGAATGGATCCACTGAGCTTCCTCCCACCCTCCACCCTCTTGCAGGGTCCCTGTGTATTCCTGTCTCCTCATGGCAGTCAGTACCACTGAGGGCCATCTCTGGACTCATTGTTGCTCCTGCAGAGGAGGGCTATGCTGTTCCTCGTTGTGGTTGGTTTCTCTGGGCACTGCCAACACTGTGTCTCCATGTGTATAGCTGCTGATGTTAACTCCTGCCCTATCCATCCTGCCATGCTCACAGTTTCTCCAGGAGGATGCCCTGTGTTCTACACTTTTAGCTCTATCTTTCATGTGTTTATTTCTCTTAAAAGCTCTTTTATCTCTCTTTTTATTTAAAAAAAAAGTTGTTGTAAAATACATGTAACACAAAGCTTGCCATATCCACCACTCTGTGCACCCCCTTTCTTAACAGTTTTTATTGCTGAAAAACAATAAGGCAACATTACCTAATTCAACATTTTTCATATATACAACTCACCATCTACTTTTAGTTGTATAATTCAGTGACACTAATTGCATTCATCGTGCTTGTGATCACTATTATCATCTGCTTCCTATACTTCATTACCTGAAATGAACAGTATCAGCATCTATCAAAGACTAACCCTTCATTCCTCCTTTGCCCAACCCCTGGTATCCACTCATCAACCTTTCCCTCTATGCACTTTAAAGCCTTCCTTTTCATTCTGAAGATACATGAAAGCCCCACGTACTTGGTGTCAACCAAGAGTCAGTGTCCCTGATCTCAAGGTGAGGTAAATATATGTTTTAGGAAGATAGCGGAGGCCTCGGGCATTGAGCTGGTGAGCATCCTATGTGTAGCTCATGAAGTGACTGCAGCTGAGAGTCTCTGATGTGAGTTTGGTGAGTTGCCTAGTACACACCAAGCTTCGGAGTGCTAAGCTTTTGACCTTTGTTATTTTCTGACTGAATTTCTTTTCCTCCAATTGTGCATGCAGTCAATACTATTCACCAGAAAGGAACTTGG
>NW_022109767.1:17401869-17403964 GCF_000313985.2 Echinops telfairi
GAGGGCCTCGCCTGCACGGGGGAGGGTCTTCCACCCTCCGCTTGCAGCATGTAGCTGGACAAGAGCGAAGAGGCTGGAAGCCTGTTAGCCTGTGTAGTTAACCCCCCTGGCTGGGGAGGCATGCTTGAATACGGGCTGATTTTACAGGCTGTGTTTAAGTGCACCTGGGTGATGTCATGGGCCTAGGCCTAGTCTGTGCACCCAGGTGGACCTCCCACCTGGGCCTTGGGGCTTGTGTCTGAGCATGCTCAGTTTTGGATTTTCCCATAGGTATCCAATTAGTGGACATGATTTCTTTCCAACTCCTCTGTTGTGGCCTTAGGCAGGCATTGGGCAGACAACCCCCTTGTTAGTCCCTATTCTGGCTACCTAATACAGTGATGTCCCTAAAGTGCTCCACGTTAGTTCCTGGCACTATTGCACCAAATACAAATGTACATTGATTACAAATGAGAGCTTAGTATTAACTCTCCATATTGAATGCACTGGGAAGCAGTGTCCCCATTCTCCCCACCGGGTCTCTGAACTGGTGCCCCTTTGGTATCATCCTGGTATTGGGTTCCATAGCCAAACTCCAACCTCATTGCTATGAGTCAGTTCTGAGTTCCGGAGACTGTAAATGTTTATAGGAACAAACTATCTCCTCTTTCTCCCTTAGAGAAAGGGGTGGGTTCAAATTCCTGGCCTTTAATTTAGCAGCCCATTGAGTAACCCATTAGGCCACCAGGGCTCTTATCAACTTTCACAGTGCGTTACAACTATTTGACCCCCCATCTGATGGCTCCTAGATTCACATGCACATGTTAGGCTTTAGAACCTCATGAAAACTCTGTGAGGTTCTGACAGAGATTTGGGTGTCTGCACAGAGATTCTATTTAACTCTTAGCCTCTTGTACAATTCTCCTTCACGGGGGAAATGTCATTAAGTTATACGTTCACAACTCCTTTGAGTCTGCTGGCAATACTCTGTAGTTTATGCTATCTTTTTTCTTTCTTTGTTCTCAGTTTCATGTATATTTCATGAATTTCATGTATATTTTCATGCTATCCATTTAGAACATAAATTCTCACTGATTGGGCCTATGTTCAAGGTATAATACTTGGTAAAATTCCTATCTCAATGATACATGCAGTTAAAGTTTAACTGCCTTATTTTCATAATAATGATAATTCTAAAATTAAAGTGGGAAGACAAACTAAAGGTTTAATTAGCCAGATGGATCTGCATTTTACTTTATGAAAGGTATAAAGATGATGGGTATGAAAGTACTTTGTAAAATGCCATGAACGTTATTATTTCAACTGTTCCTATCTTAGTACATTTTCATAAAAGTCCCAGTTAAAAAATTTTAAATGCATATTGTTTTCCATACGATAGTTATACTTTTAACTAGAAATAAGCCATCCCAAACCCCATACCTCCCTGGTGGGGTAGTGGGTTACATATTGAGTTGCTAACCACAAGGGCAGCAGTTTGAATCCACCAAGTTATGTGTGAAAGAAAAAGGAGACTCTGCTCCTATAAACATTTAGTGTCATTTACATTTCCAGTGTCAGAAACCTACAGGTAGAGTTTGCCCCTGTCCTGCAGTGTCACTGGGAGTTGGAATTGTTCACTGGCAGTGGGTTTTGAGTCTAATGATGCTTTCACTACGTCCTGTACAACTTTCTTTTCTTTATCCAGTAACAGACCTGAAGGAGACGTTACACATCTATTTCTGTGTTTGTTGTTTTGGCAGAACGTCCTTAAATGTGTTCAAACAGATGAAGGTATAGCTTCCCCTACGCAGGTTTTAATGTTCGCGGAGCTTGTGTCATTTGCTAGATCTTGGTGTCAAAATGTCACTTGAGTTCTGATACTGCAGCTCTTTATGATGGCTTTTCCAGTCTAGTTGTTTCTGCCTCAAGCAGTACATTTAGAAACTAACACAAGTATACATTAGACGGTCTTGCTGTTTGCATTCAGTTCACATAATGCCCTGGTTTGTTCCAAATGAAATATATTTAAATATGTGATCATTTAATTGCTATCGATGAGATCTCTCAGGAATAAACTTGTCTTAGTCTTGGTACTGTCCCTTTAAGAAAAAGTCCA
>NW_022109767.1:17405035-17407129 GCF_000313985.2 Echinops telfairi
TTTGGAAATACCACCTTGCCAAGCGTATAGACCTAGAGGAAGGGCATGTCAAGGAGCAGTAGCTTCCCATTTTGATACTTTTGTTTTATAAAGGTTTCTATGATTGTGTAGCAATACCTTTTGATTTACCCTCATACGATTAAAAAAATGTTCAAAACAATACTGGCTGAAATTTTTTAAGGAAAACAAAAACAAGGTCAACATAATTGCTATTATCCACATTATGATCTTATACTTAGTATTGTATAATGCTGTTTTAAAAAGGAATGATAAACACAGACTCAGCTTTTCAAATTGAACATTACATGATAAATATTTCCATTTTTTGACAAGGTGCTTTTTAAAAACTTTTAAATATATGATAGATATATTGTGAAGTGAATGTGCCATTCTTTTATAAATATTTTCCATCGTTTATTTGTTATTATTACATAAGACAGGCAGCTACTTGGGCATCCATGTTTCTTCCATTAAAGTAGTGTTTTAATCTAAATTTCCAAAAGTAAACATTTCCAGGAATTGATGTATAATTTCAAATTACTTTTCCAAATGATTCTTCTAATTTCTCTACAATCAGCTATGCATGACTATTTTTGTGGTGATTTTTCAGTGATTTTAATTCCCACCAACTTTGGAATGGGCATCTCTGATTCACCTCAATTGTGATATAAAAGATTTACATCAGAGTATCAGTTATCACATATATTAAAAAAGGAGTCAGCAGTCATGAAAACTACTGCTCCTTACTTGCTATCTGACCCAACTGAGTCCCTTAGTCTAGGAGCCCTTTGATAATGTAAAAATTAAGTGTTTTTATGATGAATCCTCTTTTTCAAAAACCACACTGCCATTAAGTAGATTTCAACACATAGCAACTCTACATAGAATTTCTGAGACTGTAAATTGTGATTGGAGCTGAGAGCCTCATCTTTCTCCTGTGGAGAAGACTGGTGGGTTTTAACCCAAGACCTTTTGGTTGGCAGCCCAGTATTTAATCCATAGTGCCACCAGAACTCCCTTCCTTTTCCTTTTTTCTGATATTATTTTTCTCCCTTGATGAAAAAAAAAAAAGCTACAGTGACTCCTGTTGTCTATGATTGAATTCCAAATGTTAACTTGTAGCTAGATCTGAGGAAACAGAAGGATGTATGGGAAAACAGAGTCCTGGGAAGAGCACATACCACAGTCTCAGGATTTGGGCTGGGTCCCAGGCCTATACTAATTCATAGTTAACCTTCCAGTTTTCTTATCTTCATGATGAGAATAGTGTTATCTGTTTTGCAAGGCTGTTTAGAAGATTAGAGAAGAATTCATTTGAAAGGGCCAGCACTGAATGAAAGACATCTAGAATCTGAATTCCTTTCTTTTTACTCCCATCTGGGCTCAACCGTCTTTATCCCCCAGCTTTCGATTCCTATGCCTACCTGTGGATTTTCTTGTTTCAGTACCTGAGTTCATGCTATTTTCTCTCCGGTTGCTCCCATCTTCAAAATTCTATTTATTATATGTTTCAAAATACTTCATAATGACATACGCTTCACATGTAATATACTTTAGATTGTTCACTCCGTTTAAGAAGAGCTCTTCAGTCACCACCACCATCCATTTCAGGACATTGTCTTCTCATACTTATTGTTGTTAGCTTCCCATTTCTCCAGCCTCCTCTTCCATGCCCTTCAGTTGCTGTCTATCGATTGATCTGTTCTCGATTTCTTTTCCAGATAAACCATACAAAACAAAAACAGGAAGCAAACACAAATAAAAAAAACAACCACCAACAACAAAACAAGACAGTAAAACCTCAATAGAAAAGCAGAAAATGCTTCCAGAGGGGTAGTGGGGAGATGTCACTTAGGGTACAGTATAGCAATAATGAAACCCACAACCTTCCTCTGGTTCTTAAACGCTTCCTCCCCCCAGCTACCAGGACCCCAATATTGCCTTGCAGACCTGGTTAGACCAGATGATGCACAGCGGGACAGATGGGGATCAGAAACACAGGGGATCTAGGACAGATGAACCTCTCAGGACCAGGGGTGACAGTGGCGATACCAGGAGGGAAAGGGGATGAAGAAACGGGGAATGGATCACAGG
>NW_022109767.1:17407479-17416368 GCF_000313985.2 Echinops telfairi
AAAAAAAAAAAAGGCAGAAAATGATGAAAAGAGAAACAACTTTAAAGTGGGTCAAAGGGGAGATCAAATGATAAGATGTTACATGTTAACCTAACTATATCATCTAGAATGGATTTTACAATGCTGTCTATCTTATTGCAAAGCGATTCACATTCCTGGACTTTGGTCAGAGGGGATTCCCTGGAGGCTTTATCCATGTGGGGACACTGCAAATGGTTTTGGACTTCCACTGACCTCCACAGCCTTCTGCAAATTGGGTTCAGAATTGAAGCTCTGATACTGTACCCTTCCTTCAAATTGGGATTTTATTACTTACAATCATTAGATCACACAAGCTGGTTTGCTTCTTCCATGTGGACTTAGTTGACACCTAACAAATCTTATTTAAACCCTTCACCAGTGGTTCTCAACCTGTGGGTGGTGACCCCTTTGGGGGTCGAAGGACCCTTTCACAGGGGTCGCCTAAGACCATCAGTAAACACATATTTCCGATGGTCTTAGGAACTGAGAAACCACTCCTCTATCCATCTCCAGGCAGGTCCGCCCACATGCAGATACGCCCACATACGAGAACACAGAGTGATAACATCAAAAACCAACACAGAGAATGGTAAATCATAGGAAACTTTAATGAACTGTATTGACTGAACTATGCCATGTATCATCTTTTGTATTATTAAAGCTATTGTTATATATTATTTTCATTAGCAAACCACCCCATGACAATGGATTGAGTAGAGAAGAACATTAAGAAAAGAAACTATAGTGAGGATTTTTTACAGTTTTACTTTAATAATTACAGCAGGAATTGAGAAACCGCAATGTGTTATTTGTTGTGAAGTTCTATCAGCCGAATCTATGAAGCTGAACAAACTAAAACGCCATTTTGATAGCAAGCATCTGAGCTTTGCCGGCAAGGATACCGACTATTGTAGAAGCAAAGCTGATGGACTCAAGAAAGCCAGACTTGACACTGGTGGCAAGTACCACAAACAAAATGCAGCTGCCTTTGAAGCTTCATATTTGGGGGCACTCAGAATCTCCAGAGCTGTGGAACCTCACACCACTGCTGAAATTTACTGTTGTCAGCGGCCAAAGACATTGCTCGCGTTGTGATCGGAGATGAATTTGTCACGAAATTGAGTGCAATTTCCTTATCTAATGACACTGTCTGCAGAAGAATAGATGACATGTCTGCTGATATTCTTGATCAGGTAATCCAGGAAATTAAATCTGCTCCACTTCCAATATGTAGCATCCAGCTCGATGAATCTATAGACGTTGTAAACTGTTCACAGTTTCTGGTTTACATGAGGTATATTAATGATGGTGACTTTAAAGATTAGTTTCTTTTTTGCAAACCTCTTGAAATGACAACTACTGCACGTGATGTCTTTGACACAGTTGGTTCATTTCTGAAAGAGCATAAGGTCTCTTGGGAAAAGGCTTGTGGTGTTTGCACAGATGGTGCTCCAGCTGTGCTAGGATGTCGATCTGGATTTCAACGTTTGGTACTGAATGAGTCACCAAAAGTCATTTGGACTCCACTGTATGAATTTTAAAGGTGAGCACTTTAAGCAGTCGACTGTTTTCACAACTGTGCAACAAGTTGGATGTGCCGAATAATGCTCTGCTATTTCACAGTGAAGTGAGATGGTTGTTGAGAGGAAAAGTTTTAAAATGTGTTTTTGAGCTTCGTGATGAACTCAAAACGTTTTTAAATCAGAAAGCAAGACCGCAGTTCAAAGCACTTTTCAGTGATAAAAGTGAACTGCAGAAAATAGCATTCTTGGCTGACATCTTTACCATCTTGAATGAGTTAAATTGATCACTGCAAGGACCAAATGCAACATGCCTCTATTTGTCTGAAAAGATCCAATTATTCCAAATGAAACTTCAGCTTTGGCCAAAAAAAAAAAATTGGATAAAATAAAATTTACATGTTGCCTACCTTATCTGCTTTCTTTGAGGAACATGACATTGAACCAGACAAAAGGATTACGATGATAATTTCTGTGAAAGAACACTTGCACATGCTTGCAGACGAAATTTCATCGTACTTTCCAAATCCACCTGACACCCATTTGCACTTGCCAGAAGCCCGTTCACAGTCCAAGTTGAAGATGTTCCTGAGACAGCACAGGAGGAGTTCATTGAACTTATTAACAGTGAGAATGGATTTCTCTACAATGCCAGTTACAAAATTCTGGATTAAGTGTTTGCAGTCATATCCTGTTCTGTCTGAGACTGTGTTGCCCCTTCTTCTTCCATTTCCAACTACTTATCTTTGTGAAACAGGGTTTTCCAGCTTGTTGGTTATCAAGTCTAAATACAGAAGTAGACTTGTTGTGGACGATGATCTTGGTTGTGCTCTTGCAAAGACTGCCCCAAGAATTTCTGATCTGGTGAGAAAGAAGCTATCTCAACCTCCTTCACACTGACGTTGGTTTTTTTATGCATAATGTCACAAAATGTAGCAATGTAGTTTACTGTAGTTATATTAAGACCCATGCTACACCATGCTTCAAGACAAAATTTCATTTATTTGTAATTAGAAATAGATATTTCACAATATGTAATTACATATTATTTTAGTAATTAATCACTATGCTTTAATTATGGTCCATTTGTAACAATAAAAATACATCCTGCATATCAGAAATTTACATTACGATTCATAACAGAAGCAAAATTACAGTTATGAAGTACCAACACAAATAATTTTTTAATCATTTTATTGGGGGCTCGTACAACTCTTACCACAATCCATACATACATCCATTGTGTCAAGCACATTTGTACATTTGTTGCCATCATCATTCTCAAAGCATTTGCTTTCTACTTGAGCCCTTGGTATCAGCTCCTCATTTTTTTCTCCTCCCTCCCTGCTACCCCCTCCCTCAGGAACCCTTGATAATTTATAAATTATTATTATTTTGTCATGTTAGAGTACTGTCCGACGTCTCCCTTCACCCACTTTTCGCAACACAAATAATTTTATGGTTGCGGGTCACCGCAACATGCGGAACTGTATTAAAAGGTCGTGGCATTAGCAAGGTTGAGAACCACTGCCCTAAATGAACTAAGGACCCTGGTAGGTTTGTAAGGCTTCTTGAGTGGGTAATACCTCGGTTCTTGGTTTTGCACGATGAAAGAATTCACGCCGAAGCCAGTGGGTTTTTATGAAGCACAGGACAAGTTGGCAGTTCTACCGTCTCTGAGGGGACTTGCTATTTCAGGGAAGCGTGCTAAACCACATGGACGCTACACAGGAGTTCACAACTGGGTATGAGCTACCTTGTGGAACAGCACACCCACTTGTGCAGAACTGGGGCTAGAGAGGCTGTGGCAAGAGCAGGGACCGGGAAGTCAGAGGGTTGAGAGAGAGAAAGACACGCGCTATGGGCCCCAAGCAGGCCCTGGAGTGGGCCCTGAGGTGCATGTTCAGGCAGCAGATTGTGAGCGTCCATCCTCCAACCTGCCGCTGACCAGGAGCAGGGTAGAAGAGAGGAAGAGAAAGTCCCAGGGCGTGCTTCCTACCTTTATTCGAGCCCACCCACTGCCTGGGGGAAGCGTGGTTGAAGGTATTGGTTGACCCCATTGGCTGTGTTAAGCCCACCTGGGTGATGTCATGGGCCTGGGCCTAGTTTGGGCCACTGAGGTACAACTGAGCATGCTCAGTTAGGGTCTTTATAGGTGTCTAATGGTTGCCTGAGTTCTTCGCAACCTTCTTTATGGGGGCCTTTGCAGGCATGGGAGGGACAACCTATTGACCCTGAACTAGCTACTTTGAACAGGTTGAGTTCCCCAGCTGAAATGAACTTTTCTTCTGTGCCCTCTAACACACATCAGAATGTGCTATGTATCATATGGGGTATCATATGACCCTTGAAAATCACACCCAGGTCTCGGTGCTCTGCCCCTGGATCACCGGCGCACATTCATAATGGTACAAAATCCGCACCTGTTTATTGTTAGATTTATTTAAGTTTATCTCTACTGCACGCTGTGCTTTTTTTTTCAGTTCCTCTCCTTTCTGCCTTTATTTCTTGTATTTCACATACAGTGGCATTCCACATTGAACATAACCACATTGAACAACAGAGACGGAAGGCTGTGAATTCCCTGTAACCTCCAAACAGGCATACAGAAATTCCAATAAGTAAATGAAATGACAATCTTAAGAAAGGGGGTGCAGCAGTAGCTTGTCAAAGAAGCCGATTTTAAATCTGCCTATTGTGGAATGTAATCCAAAGTCAGAAGTCTAAGACTATACCCTTCCATTTATTATTTATGTAGTGCATATTGCCAGAGTCTCTGAGCACTTTAGAATGAACTAAAACACACCTCTGAGAGAAAAAAGAGAAATGAGGAAACGGAGAGGGGGTAATTGTAATATTGACTATCACTGTGATCCGAGGAAGGTATGAGGCAGAGACAATCAGCCCCTTCCACTTTTGTCTGACAGAGGCGTGACTAATGCATTGTTCAATATCGGTGGCCTACATTTACGTTGTGAGCTGGAAGCCAACCTTTTCAGAAAAGAACTTTCTTTATCCTTTGCTTGGGACAAAGCCCAGTCAACAGAGTAGAAGGACGTCTTTCTTCTCTGGTGTTCATTCTGACATTCACACCCTTCCAGAACAGAATCGAAACACATGCTCACTGTATAACCCTTACCTTCACGATCATTTTGACTTCCTGAGACTTCAGGTAGCACAGATGCTTAAGCTTCTGGATGCTGAGTGTTACTCTTGTGGTTCAGTTTCCCTTGGCATTTGGAAATTCTCTAGAGCAGTGGTTCTCAACCTGTGGGTCACGCGACCCCTTTGGGGGTCGAACGACACTTTCACAGGGGTCGCCAGATTCATAACAGTAGCAAAAGAACAGTTATGAAGTAGCAACACAAACAATTTATGGTTGGGGGGTCAGCACCACATGAGGAACTGTATTAAAGGGTCTCGGCATTAGGAAGGTTGAGAACCGCTGAACTGAAGGGAGCGGACAAGGATCAGGTAGGGAGTGGACTGCTCCACAGCCTGTTATGTGTCCCACAGACAATGCCAAAGACTGGAACGTAAGGAGAGGTTCACTACATGTTTTTCTTCTAACTGAATTCCCCAAGTCCTTCATGATGATGTGATCTTCATTTTAAACAAAACAAACTCACTGCCCTCGAGTCAATTCAGACTCCTAGTGACCCTACCGGACAGGGTAGAACTGCCCCTGTGGGTTTGAGACTTCACATCTTCACAGAAATAGAAAGCCTGATCTTTCTCCCACTGAGTGATTGGTGGGTTCAAAATGCTGACCTTGCAGTTCGTAGTCCCAGGTGTAACACACTGCTCCCCCAGGGCTTCTATGATGTTCCTTAAGGAGGTGGAGAGAAGCCTCAGAAGAAAGGCTTGTAGTCTACTTCTGAGAAATCAGACACTGAAAATCCACGTGGAGAAGAGTTCTCTGCGCCCCTAGCTAGGATCCGACTTGAGCCTGGACTGGAGTTGACACAATGAATACTGGTTTGTTGTTTCCCCAAAGGAAACGTTGTCTGAAATAAACAGTATCTAAATACTTTGACACCAGGTCCCGGCATTCCTGAAAGCTTTATGGCCATAAGTGATTTTATTATGTATTAAAATCCCAAATAATCTTTAAGCAAAACGTCCTTTTATTGGAGGGGCAATAGATTCCTTTGATAAGCCTGTCTAGTCACGAGGAAGCTTTGAGTAAGGGGATAAGTGAAATACAGGGGCTTCAGTCTGGGGCATTCAATACTCTCTTTAATGATATAAAGAGCTGCCTGCCATGAGAGCGGAGCACATCTATAGATATGCTTATGGCCTGAAGCACTTGCTGTGTGCATGGTGGCATTGGGGGAAGAAGTGTTAGGGAATAAGACGTGAAAGATGGCAGCAAGGAGAAACAGCAAAGAGATGAGGTGTAGAAGTCTAGTCTGTGGAGGGAATGCCTTGTCCTCTAGGAACAATGCTTAATGAGCTTAAATTGTTTTCTGCTGTGTGTACAATATCCCTCTGTAACGGCAAAGTCTCCAGTAAAGCGTGTTAAGCACAATAGCTTTGGTTACTGGTGCACTAAGACAAGGAGTGCTGGGGCACGCAAGTGGAGTGCTGAAAGGGATTATTAGTGCATGAGGTGGTGGAGAAGAATCCCTCTTAGTGAGGTCTAGACAGAGGAGGGACAGTGGCAGGCAGAATGAGCAATCCCCAAACCCTCTGACTTCTCAGACACATTCGCAGGTGGGACAGCATTTCCTGGATCCACGTAAGATGTGGGAGGTGGAAATAATGAAGATGATTATAGGAGTTCTTAAAAAGGGTTAACCCAGAATAATGATACACATTTGGAATAAGAACAGCTGAAGGAGGATCTTGTTTCTAATTTGAAAAGGAAGAATAAAGAAAGGGTTTGGGGGAGGAGGAAAAACTGGAATCTCTGGTGGCCTATCTGTAAATTCAGGCTCCTTAAAATAGATCCTGAGGAACAAAGTGGTAGAGTCTGAGTTAGGAATGACTCAAATTGATGAGCCGAGGTGAGGGGGACTCAGAAGCATCACCAGGGCAAATTTCAGGAGCCTTCTAAGACCCCCGGAAGTAACCAGAAACAAGATGGTGTACTAGGGATTTGGAGGGGTGGGGGCAGTGTCCCATGCCTAAGGGGCTCTAACTAGCCTACAGTCCTGCTTTCTGTTTTCAACACATTCCCCTATCCACCTTAGATAGATGAGTAAATAATAACCCAAAAGAATGAGCAACAGAAACTAGCAGTTACACAATTTGGTGTACACTCAGTTCTCTAGCTCAAATTACTCTCTCTTTTTTTTTTTTTTCTTTTAAAAAAAAATTTTTTTTTTTAAACATTTTATTAGGGGCTCATACAACTCTTATCACAATCCATACACACATCAATTGTGTAATGCGCATTTGTACATCGTTTCTCAAAACATTTTCTCTCCATTTAAACCCCCGACATTAGGTCCTCATTTTTCCCCTCCCTCCCTGCTCCCCCCTCCCGCATGAGCCCTTGATAGTTTATAAATGGGTATTTTGTCATATCTTGCCCTGTCCTACGTCTCCCTTCATCCACTTTTTGGTTGTCTGTCCCCCAGGGAGGAGGTCACACACACTTCCATGTAATCGGTTCCCTCTTCCCTACCCATTTCAAATTACTCTCTTGACAGCATTTTCACTACCATGATGTACAGAAGAGATGGAGGTTCTCATCCAGAGAGGTACAGATTTAGAGGTGGGAAAGCTGAGTCCTAAATTTAAAACTTGTTGCGACTGTCAGTCTGCTTTCCCGACACAAATGGGCCTTTCAGGGACCATGGCATCTGGGTATGACACACAAGTGGTTGTTGTCTTTTTCACCCCCAGGGTCTCCTTAAATCAGGTGGTATTGGACATTCTCAGTTTTAGTTGCTGTGAAGGATCTTCCACTTTTTAAAAAAGTGACTGGACATTTATATTTGAACACACTGACATTTCAATCTTGGTTCATTTGAAAAGGGAAAAAAAAAACATAAACCTTGTGCAGTCTAAACACATGGGCTCCCGGTGTAAGACCTCTGCTGAGGTCTGTTTGGCTGAACCTCAGAGATATTCCCAGGGGAATGATAAAGGGTGACTGTCGCTGATGTTAGGACACGTTTCCTACTCTTTTCTGTCCAAAAGACTCTTAAAAGCCATTTTTACCCCAACGCATAACATGTAAGTAGAACGATGCTTCATAGGGTTCTTAATGGTTGATATTTGTTGAAGCACACCACCAGAACTTTCTTCTTCGATGCTTCTAGGTGAACCCCACCCCCCAACCTTCTGAGTAGCAGCTGAGAATGCTGAACATGTGCAAGGAGACTCTAACAAACTCTTACCAGATCTGAATATCTGCCACTGGATTCCTTACCCATTTTAGCTATTTCCCTCCATCTGAGTCATCTTTATTTTTCTTTATGAAACATTGGAAATCAAGTTGTGACAAGTAATAAACTTGTTCCTTTTAGCATCCTGAACAGGGGTTGGCTAGGAGAGCAGGCAGCTGCAAAGAGTGGTGGCAGTGTTGGGGGGTCAGGGGGAGCAAGGAAGGACGGGGAGATGATATGCTCAGGAGGGAAGGGAATGAAAGGATGGGAGCTGACAGGACTCAGTAAATATTAAATAGTAATGAAACAGACAGTAATAGGCCACAATGAAAGTGTGACAAACGTGCAAGCAGTGTACTGTATCTTGGCACACAGCTGGGGACCAGAGCTTAACACATCTCTCCTGGCACTGCAGAGTTTTACTGTGCTGGCAGCAAAACCCTGCATAATGAATAAGAGGTAAATGCATTTGCTATTATAGAAACAAATAAAGGGTAGACTAATGAAGGGAGAATACAAAAGGGAAGAAATTTTATTTCCATCATTCTAAGTAGATGTTACATCTTGTGGCCAATAAGATTGGCACCAAGAGATTTTGGAGATAAATGTAGTGTAAGCAATCTCTGCTCTCTGTTCGCTACTGAAAATTGTTCGGGATGTTGTACTTTAGTAATTCAGTCAACACTGTTTCTTAGCCCTCATTGTGTACCAAATACCAGCCACTGTGGGGAGGGACACAGGAAATTGGTGGATGTATTCCTTTCCTTTGAGCAGTTTCTATTCTGCTAGTATTAGATTTTCAAGGAAGGTGAAGTTCCCTCCCAAACCCATATAAAATCTTAAACAGTTCCAAGCAATAAAGTATCTACGTGATAGTTACCTCTCCCAGAAAACATATCACTTTTCATTCATCTGAACATAATTCAAACCACATTGACAAAGCCTCTCTGTTATTCTCTTATACAAGCACTTTGCTTTTATGTTTCAGGAAGAAAATGTGCAGGGGATAG
>NW_022109767.1:17417083-17418381 GCF_000313985.2 Echinops telfairi
TGCCAACCTTTAGTCAGCAGCTGAGGGCTTCACCAGTGAGACACGAGGGTTCCTTCATTATAACAATCATATTCATCATGTGTATAGAAACACACACACAAATGTAAATGCTATCACCTCTTTCTCCCTAGTCATGATAGCAGGTCAGAATGAAAATTCAGCTGCCATATCTGACTCCCACTTTTCAAGTCTGACAGAAGTTATCTGCAAGCACAAATAATAAAAAACAAATAAACATAAGTGTTAGTACCACTCACTAAGAAGGATGAATTGAAACTGCAGTCAAACTTTACTACATGCCGTCATTGACTTTATAGTGACTTCTCCCCCAGCAGTGTCGATAAGAGTGAGCAGGACAGGGCCAGAGCAATGTGTTTTCTCTGAAGACTCTCTTCTCTCTCCCCTGCCACCAATTCAGTGCTGACTCATAGCGACCCTCTTTGGCCCCCGAGACTGTAACTGCTAACTGGAGTAGAAAGCCGAGTTTTTCTCCTGCGGAGCTGCTGGTAGTTTTGAACCTCGAACCATGAGGATTACAGCCGAATGCATAACCACTATACCACCAGTGCTCTTATAGATACACACAATTAGAAATCAAAAACAAAAAAAAAACTAAGAAGGCTATTTCTCAATATGTTACCAAAAGGTTGCTTTACATCTTTTTTTTTAAATCATTTTTTAAATCAAGAGGTGTATGGGGGTTCATACACCTCTTATCACAATCCATACATACATACATTGTGTCAAGCACATTTGTACATTCTTTGTCCTCATCGTTCTGAAAACATTTGACCTCTATCTGAGCCCTTGGTATCAGCTCTTCATTTTCCCCTCATTCCCCACTCCCCCTCTCATAAACCCTTGATAATTTATAAATTATTATTTTGTCATATCTTACACTGTCCAATGTCTCCCTTCACCCACTTTACAGTTGTCCATCCCCCAGGGAGGAGGTTATGTATAGATCCTTGTAATCAGCTCCCCCTTTCTCCCCCCCCCTTCCCTGCACCCTCCTGGTATCACCACTGTCACCACTGGTCTTGAAGGGATCATCTCTCCTGGATTCCCTGTGTTTCCAGTTCCTATCTGTACCAATGTATATCTTCTGGTCTAACCAGATTTGTAAGGTACATCTGAGATCATGATAGTGGGGTGGGGGAGAAGCATTTAAGAACTAGTGGAAAGTTGTAAGTTTCATCCTTGCTACACTGCACCCTGATCGGCTCATCTCTTCCCTACGACCCTTCTGTAAGGGGATGTCCAGTTGCCTACAGATGGGCTTTGGGTCCCCACTCTGC
>NW_022109767.1:17420928-17422805 GCF_000313985.2 Echinops telfairi
TTTCTCTCATGATCAGGAATATTTTCTCATATGTTTACTGGCAATTTGGATTTCTGCCACTCTGCCATACTCCTCTATTGCTTCCAGTACTCCCCTTGTCGAGCTGTTGGGATTTTCCATGTATAAAATCATATCATCTGCAAATAATGATGGTTTCACCTCTTCCTTCCCCAGGTGAATGCCTCCTCCATTTGATTGGCAAAGTTTGTGAGTCTGCTATTGGTTATTTTTATCTTGCCCCTCAGCTCTTGTATTTCCCTTTGGTGTATGGACTTTAGCTCCTCTATCATTTCATCCTTTTTCTGTATTGTTTCTCTCATATCTTGTATGACTCCAAGCAGCGTTCTCAATTTTTTTTTCCTATGGCAGATCAATGCCCGCTTCTTCTATGCACATCCTTAGGTTCAGGACATCTTCTGCCATTGCCTTTTGTTTCTCCTGTTTTATTGTTGAGGTCGTTGGGGCTGATTGCTGTTTGTGTTGTGTTGTTTTAGAGGAGCCAAGTGCCATTTTCCAGGGAGTCTAAGAGCCCTGGCTCACTCTGGGAGACTTGTAGGAGTGCATCTTTGAAGTGCCTGCAGCTAATGTCACTATGGAATTGGCCTACCACCACTTTATCCTCCGGTGGCTTCACTCTTTCCCTAGTCAACCAGTGTTATGTTATTAGGAGGGTAAGTTGGATGGTCCTCTCAGGGGACGCTGGTTGGGTTGTTGTGGACCCATGAGGATGGTGCTATCTTGGGTTATCTCACCAGAAGCCGTGATGATGTGGCCCACAGCAGTTTGGGTCACCATGGGGTGCCTGCTGCAACGGGAGTGCCACAGAAGGCTAGTAGGTTGCCCACTTTTATGTAGATCACCGCGGATTGCCCTAGTCAAGTAGATAGATCCCCGTGGAGGTTGGGCAGAGGTTCCTGCATCAGTGTGAAACGTTGGTGAGGAGTGGCCGAGCTGCCTTAGGCTGTGTGAGGCACTAGGGCAGGCGGGAGAAAGTTCTCTCAGGCATGTAGGACCATGTTGGATGGATAGGAGTTACCAGGCAGGATTTAACCCCAAGCTTTAAGTACTACAGAGGGCAGGCGGGTAGAATTTCCTGGGAAGACGTTGGGCAAGATATCCCCTGGAGGAGGATAGTTGGGCTTGCACCAGCCTCTGGTTATGCTGCAGAGGGTGGAGCGCCCCCACCTGGGTGGAGGGCAGGCGTGAATGCCCTAGGCTAAGGAGAGTGGTCTGGAGGTCTGCAGTGGGGTGTGAGAAAAGGGAAGATTAAAAGAAAAAATAGGAAAAAGGAAAAGATAGAAACCCCAGAAGAGTAAGTCCACTGAGAATGTGGGGATAGAGAGAAGTGAGGGAAACAAAAGTAACAGTACAGCTGAGCCCCAGTCCCTGACCTTGGGGCTGGAGGTGTTAAATTCCTGCCATGAGGCGGAGGCAAGCAGTGGCTGTGTTTAGATAAAGCCCCTACATGGCTCCAAATGATCCCAACTCCAGCTGAGACAGTGGCATGGTTAAGGTCAAATCCTAGCTGGCCTACACAGTGGTAAGCCAAAAGCCGCCAGCCCCTCAAAACCTAGTGGATCTGTGCCTACTAATCTTTATGATGCTCCACCTGTGACCCAGCAGTGTGGAATTTCCCTCTGAGTACTTCTCCTGCCCTGATTTTTGTGGAATCCTCTGGTATGTGTCAATCAGTCACCATCTTCCCGGAAGTCCTGTTTTACATCTTTTAAGAAACATAACTCTAGGAATTAAAATAGACTTTAACCTTATATCCCTCTCCTACCAACACTTCCCCAATATGGAATTTACTTTTTTGTCTCTTCTTCAGCTAAAAAAAAAAAATCAGTGGTGTAATGCAGTATATATTTGGACTCTCT
>NW_022109767.1:17424101-17425526 GCF_000313985.2 Echinops telfairi
TCGTGGTCACACAGGCTGGTGTGCTTCTTCCATGTGGGCTTTGTTGCTTCTGAGCTAGATGGCCACTTGTTTATCTTCAAGCCTTTAGACCCCAGATGCTATATCTTTTGATAGCCAGGCACCATCAGCAGAAAGCTCATTTTCTTTTTGGAAAATCCATGATTAGTAATATTTACCTAAAGAAACTGATAGGCATTTTCAATTTAGGATCCCCCTGTAACTTAGATGTAGGAAGAAAAAAATGTGATGTGACCCTTCCCCCTGTTTTTGCTCAAGGCTTTACTCTCTGCAGCTTCCCCTCCATGTGTCCCTCCCTGTACCAACAGAGATGCCTATGGAATGGAAATCCCTCTGTTCTGAACAGAGGGCAGACTACCTTTGTGAAAGATGAGAAGACAAAGCCTAATACACTGAAGCTTCTTTAGAACATTTTCCAGGGAGCTGAGCTCTTTGAATGTTCTACGTGGGAAAGAAGCCACTGGGAGCCTCACAATGGTCGCATTTCACTTTCACTTACCAAACATTCCAGTATATTCCGCCTTAAACAGAAGATGGTTACAAGCTCCGAAAAGTTTTTCTCCCACCCGTTTTGTGGTTATACAAGACGGTCAATTCCTTCTGTCTGAAACAGTGGCCAGGTCTGTTCTCAAATTCTGTTTTGAGGAAGCAAACGACTATCTCATGATTCTTGAGCTATTTCACGTGGCTTGGGAGCTCTGGTGGGGTAGTGGATTACAGTTGGGCTGCTAACCTCAAAGTCAGCTGTTTGAAACCACCAGCTTCTCCTTGGGAGAAAGATAAGGCTTTTTACTCCCACAAATTGCTGCCGTCTCAGAAATTCTACCCAGTCCTTTAGGGGTGCAATGAGTCAGAATCGACTTGATAACATTGACCTTGGAGTGAATTTGAGAAGAGTAAAGCAGCACTCTTGGATACCAACGTCACTTAGAGAATGAACATCTCCAAGGGAAAGTAAGCACAGAGACATCGCCGTAAACATTGTCTTCTCCAACTGCTGGGACTTGGGGCACGTTTGATTTTCCTTTGTTGCTTTCCTTCATTGCATTATGAGTTATTACATGCCATCACGTCATTGGTCGTATCCTTAAAATCCTGTCTTCAGGTATGTTTATATTGATTCTACATGATGCAGAAGCTCCGAAGATTGCGGATCAAACCACAGAACACCAGATAGTATGGCTGTACTCTTTACTTCACAGTTGATGAGCTTCATAGACCCCAAGGCCAGTGCCTACCAAGAATTGAGGCTGAGGACAACTTTCTTGCAAGCAAGGCTCAGGCCTGAGTTGTTTCCCCATGGAGCTGGTTTTGTAGAGGGTGGAAATGTATGCTTTGCTGGGTTTTCCAGTTATCTAAGTGCATCTTGGTGTTTTTCAGATTACTGAGAATCTGCTGTAATGTGAC
>NW_022109767.1:17426502-17427438 GCF_000313985.2 Echinops telfairi
CTGTGGTCTTTGATCTTCATCACTAATTAAGTGTTTTAGGTAGTCTTTGCTTTCAGCAAGCAATGTTGTGTCATCTGCACATCCAAGGTTATTAATGAGTTTTCCTCCAATCCTGATGCCAAATTCTTTATATAATCCAGTTTATCATACTATTTGCTCCATATACAGATTAATTAAGTATGGTGAAGGATACAAACCTGACACACACTTTTCCTGATTTTATCCCATGCAGTTAGCTCTTGTTCTATTTGAACGACTGCACCAATACATGTTCTGAATTTCTATTCTATTCTATACTATTCTTCATAATACTATTAATAGTTTGTTATGATTCACACAGTGAATGCTTTTGCATAGTCAGTAAGACAAATAAACATATTATATCCATGTCTACATAAATATATAAACGCATATATGTACTTTTGATATGTATTTATCTTTGATATGAGATTTTCCTTTGACCAGGGCATGAATAGAGAGGTCTGCAGGGCCGGCCCAAATGCCAACTATGTGGACGCACCCCCTCAGAAGAATGCACGGGCTACTGGGGAGAGGATCGCATCAGATTTGAGCACACGGGAGAAATGAAAAGGGTTGGAGAGGGAGGAGAGGACGTCCTGGCCCACCAAGCCCCAAGGACGATATTTCTGCTCAGAGCAGGCAATGCACAGAGAGGACCATAGGACTGGCCCCACCATGAGACACGATGTCCTTCGCTAAACTTTAGTGCTGCGGGGGACAACACTGGAGACACAATGTGGAAATAGTGCACAATCTGACCCCATCACGCTGGGGCAAAACACTAAGGACATGCAACAGAGCAGCGAGTGATGAACTCCCCAGGGAATACCAAAATCAGGCTTTGGAAGCAGAGTGTGGCACTCCATCAGTCTCTACTGGAAAACACTCGCAAAGGCTGTACTATTTATAGACTTT
>NW_022109767.1:17430726-17432164 GCF_000313985.2 Echinops telfairi
CATTCTGCCACACCCAGTTTTTGTTCCAATCTTTTGCTATTATAGAAATTGCTGCAATAAACAAAAGTCTGTCAATATATCCTTTTTTTGTTCTTTAGGTTATATAACAAGTGTAGAGGTTGCAGGATCATAAGGAATTTGTTTGCATTTGTTTAAGGAAGCACCATACTGTTTTCCATAGTGGCTGTACGATTCTTCAGTCCGATCACCAATCTCTCCACATCCTCTCCAGAATTCATTGTATTTTTAAAATTTTGCTAAGAGTATTGCTGTGAGGTGGTATCTCTTTGTTTTAATTTGTATTTATCTTATAGCTAGTGAATGTGTGCATTTCTTAATATAATTGTTGGCCATTTGCATGTCATCTTTAGTACATTGTCTATTTATATCTTGTGTCCATTTTTTGATCGGATTATTTGTGTTTTTCTTATTAAGGTATTGTAGCGTTCTCTAGAATTTTAAAATTAGCCCTTTATCTAATATATCACTGCCAAATACCTTTTCCCAATCTGTGCATTCTCTCCTTAATCTGTTGATGAAGTCACTTCAGGTACATACATTTCTTATTTTCAGAAGATCCCAGTCCTTTGTTCTGTCTTCTGTAGTGTGGGTATTTTTCATTATGTTTGACAGTGCATTTATGCCCTGTACTATGGCTCTTAAAATTTCTTCTAATGTTACATTGATGATCTTTATGATCCTTGGGTTTATAGTTAGGTTTTTCATTCATCTTGAGCTTGATTTTCTATGTGGTGTGAAGTATGCATCCTGTGTCATTCTTTTGTTCATGGAGATCCAGTTTTGCCAGGACCGTTTTTTTTGAAAAGGCTATCTCTTCCCAACTTAATACGTTTTAGTCCTTTATCACAAATCAGGTGTTTGTAGATGCTTGATTGTATTTATGGGTGTTCTATTCTAATCCATTGGTCTACATATCTATTGTAACAATTCTAAGCTGTTATTATCATGACTACATAATATGTTTTCAAATTGGGGAGTGAAAGGACTCCTATGTTTTGTTTTGGTTTTGTTTTTAAACAGTGTTTTTGTTTATCCTGGATTTCTTTCCTTTGCATCTAAAGTTGGTGATCAGTTTTTCCATTTCTTTGAAGAATTATGCTAGGACTTGGATTGAAAATTCATTGAAATTATTTGGTTGTATTAACATTTTCACTATATTAAGTCTTCTTATCTATGAGCATGGGTCAATCCTATATTTATGAAAATCTCTTTTACTTTCTTATAGAATTGTTTTATAGTTTTCTTTATATACATCTTTTGTTTCTCCAGTTAAATTTAATCCTAAGTATTTAATATGTGTGGTAGTTATTGTAAATTTTATTATTCTTTAGATTTCCTTTTCAAAGTCTTCTTTAATGTATAAGAATCTAATTGATTTTTTTGGTATGTTAATCTTATAGCCTGCTACATTGCCAAA
>NW_022109767.1:17432347-17448009 GCF_000313985.2 Echinops telfairi
CACAGAAAAGATATAATAGATGCTTCTTGTTTTAAAACCCTAAATTTGGGATAATTTGTTATGCAACAATCAACGATACCATGTCTTTAAGCAAATAGCTCATACGTTGTGTGTTTTGCCAATCACATATTTTTGTAAATGTGCCATGCCACTCTTTATATGTGTGGGGCATTATTTGTGTCAGAGCTGTGGCAAATCATCTTTGTCCAGTTTCAGTCTTCCATCTTTTGTAAACCTTCCTTTTCATCTTCCCTTTCTCTCTCACTGCTTATTCCTACCCCACATTCGTTTACTCTTTTGCAAAGCAATTTAAGACTGTATTTCAGTCTCTTTTAGAACATGCCCTCAAGGCTTCTCCTTCTTTACTGTAAGTGGCCTAAAAATCATTTTAAAAATTTCAACCGAAGAGATACTCTAGTGTTAGCTGTCAAAAGAACACCCGCCCCAACTTATATTAAGAAACTGTGAGTCATCCAAAATAAATAATGGATCTATGATTTAATCAGCTTAAAAATACACTGGTTTGGGTACATTCTCTAAAGTTGAAACTAAGAAACCTGATGATTAAATCATTAATTCCATGATTGCTAAAACTTTTATAGTAAGGAAACATTATTTTAAAATACTGTAGTTATTTTTATCCTACCTAACATTTTGTTTGGATTACTGCCATATGTGAGTGTAAGTGAGGTGGCTTAGTCTGAAGTCCTCAAGGCTTCCAACCTTGTTGGTTCAGAGTTTACTTACTCCAAGCCACACCCACTTCCATTGAGTTGTTTCTGATTCATAGTGGCCTTAAATAGGGTTTTAGAGACTGTGAATCTTTACAGGTGCAGAAAGCCTCATTCATCTCCCTCCCAAGGAGAGAAGGGTGGACTTGAACACGCAATCCTTTGGTTAGTAATCCAATACCTAATTACAGTGCCACAAGGGTTAGTAATCCAATACCTATTTACAGTGCCACAAGGGTTAGTAATCCAATGCCTAATTACAGTGCCACAAGGGTGCCTTCAGCTTTTACTTGGATACCTCAAGTGAAATTCCTTCTTTACACTTTCCTACCTTTATTAAGATGTTGGAGCATACCTAGAAGGCTAGCATGCCTATTTGTTGCCTTAATTCTGGACGTACTCCTGTGGGTGAGGGCTGGTTGCTGGGCTCTCTGGGTGAGGCGTTCCCCCTGCCCGTTTCTGTTCTACTACAGACTCTACTCCACTTTCTTCAACTTCCCACAAAGACTACAGTGTTAGTTTTTGAGTAATGCTATAACAGAAATACCATAAATGGTTGACTTTAACAGAGAACTATTTTATCACACTGTAAGTGGCTAAAAGGCCAAATGAAGAGTACTGGTTCTAAGAGAAGGCTCATTCTGTCTGCTCTGGGAGAAAGTGGTTGTCTCAGCTTCTTGGCATTGCTTGGAGATCTCCACCTGGCATCTGTCTTTCCCCATTTCTCGTTTGCTCTGGGGCTTAAACTGCTACTTTTATATCTCAAAGGTGATTGCTTTAGGATACACAAAGCATGAACAAAGAAAACCCTACTCCCAAATGGGATTACATTCCTAATGCATAAACCAAAATAATACATTTCTGTGACTTGAGTCTGGCTCGTAGTGACCTGGCCCTATAGGGCAGAGTAGAACTGCCCCATAGAGTTTTAGAAGTTGTAAATCTTTGCAGACACAGAAAATCTTATCTTTGTCCCACGGAGCCATGGTGGCTTCCTACCACCAACCCATTGGTTAGCCCCCTGAGCACTTAACCACTGCTCAACTGTGACTTTTCATAATGTATAGGGATTGATTGGGATTTACAACACATAATTTTTGAGGGCACAATTAAATTCATATCAACCACTGCTGCTGGAAACAACTACAGAAAAGCACAATGTAAAGAACAATTTAAAATTTGACATTTTCTAATATTAGACTTTTCCTTCAGTTTTCTGGATAACCATAATGTAAGTCTAACTTCCCTCTTCAGGGATGCCTTGCCACTTTTCCACTTGCCCATCATGGTGTCAACATTTTTCTTCTACATCTTCTGGTTTTTCCTCCAGTCTCAGGGGCTTTTTCCTTCCTACAAACCATTTTAACTTAGCTTTGCTTGAACTTCTATCTAGATTGTGTAATGGAGGGAAAGGTGGAGTGGGGGCTCCACTTCCACCACCAATGGAGTCCCAGGCCTGTTCATGTTTTCATTTACCTGCTTGTACCCATTAGAAAACATTTTTTTAAATGCTGTATTTTCTTAATGCTATATTTGAGAAAGTGACAAAGAGGAGTCATTTTGTCATTAAATCTTGCTGAATTTGCTTGGAAGGAAAAGCTTTCAAAGTAGTGGAATTTTTCTTAAAAGGAGATCAAATACTTATATACCAATTTATAGTCAATGTCAAGTAAAATGTGACAGACATTATGTTTTTGATTGTAATGTGCCTCTTTCTTGGAATCAATTTCTATGTATTACTATGGTGTGACAAGTTGCATTGTGAAGATATTAATTTGCATCAAGAAGCAATGTCTTCTCTTTCTATATCAAGAGTAACAAGTTCTGAATTATAAAACTGCCACCAAACATGCTCATTCTCCTGAAATTGGAGGGACAGAAAGCACTCAGCTCCAGATATTGGTTGTAATGAAGAGCGTTCGAAGAAAAAATGGAGGTGTGCATATCAATTCTAAAGGATATTCGATTTGTTTTCCAATCAGTACAAATATTTTTACATTGTGTTATGGAAATACATGTCACTAGAAAAATAAGGGTTGGGACTTGATGGTACATTAGGGAAACATTTCTTCTCTCTTTCACTTCTGGTCGCAAATAGTTTCAATATTTACCATAGAGTTGAGAATTCTAGGAAAAATAACTTGAAATATGTCTGGTCGGTTGCCAGGGGGACAGGAAAAAAAGACTTTGGGGCTAGCTAATGGAATAAAATTTCCACAAGTTGATTTCCTTGCATTCTGCTCCCACTTACCACTCCCAAAAGAGAATTCATTAAGTGCAAATAATAAATTTGACCTGGCCCATTGAATTCAATAGAAGGACCTAAGGGATTGGAATAGAGTTCTCAAGTAAAAAATGCTTACCCTTAACCCATACAAGCAACAGTATCCTCATTAAATATTAAAGGATCCATCACGCTAAATTGTGTTATACCTTGGGGCCCAAGGAAACCTACTGGGCGCTTTCAGAGTCTCGCCAAAGAGGTAGTCAGGGAGTTGCAGGTGAGCAGTCTGAGGAACAGAGACCAGAAGAAATACATGGAAGGACAGTCCAACAGCTTAAATAGGATGTGTTTATGTATCGACCTAGTTAAAACTTACAGAGCAACAGCTTACAAGAGAAGAGAGAAGGAAGTGTTGGCATCTGGGGACATCCAGAGATTCACAAAGGAACCCTGATGGAGCAGTGGATAAAGCATTCAGCTATCAACCTGTGTTAATCTGGGTAGACTAGAGAAATTCATAAACATGCATATGTATATAAAGGAGAGGTTTATATACAAGAGAAAATGAACATTGAGAAAACATCCCAACCCAGTCCAGACCCAAGTCTGATATTAGCCCATATGTCTGATACTAATCTATAAAGTCCTCTTCAGACTCACAACACCCATGCAATGAAGCCAAATGCAGGACGATCACGAGCCAGTGGGTAGAGTCTTTGGGTCCAGTGGTGGTGTAAGCATCTCAGTGCTGGCAGGGGTCTCTCTATGGCTTCTCTGGCTTCTGAGGTCTGCTGGCGTCCATGTGGCTTGTCTTCTGCAATGTCTCCCAGGGAGTAGCAGAGAGAGAGAGGTGTCTTGGTACTTCCAAGGAGGTAGTACCAAATTTCCCAGAATTCTCAGGAGTAGGCTATGCCCACACAGAAGTCTCATTGGCTATCTCCAGATTGACAGCCTAGACTCCACCCCTACACTCTTAATCCTTAAATTGACACCAGATTAGGTGACTACCACACAACCCCTGTGTCTATTTCTCCATTTCTCCCTCACTAGTATGAATCTCCCTCACAGATTAGGTGACTACCACACTCCCTCACTGTGTCTATTTCTCCATTTCTCCCTCACTAAAACAGCAACAATGAAAACAAACAAACAAACACCAACAACAAACAAAATTCAAACCCACTGCCAATGAGTAGTTTCTAACTCATAAGGGAGTTTGACAATTCACACTAAATTTAGGATTCAGTATCGTTGTCACCTCATTCTCATTCACAGGCTGGGAAGTTGCAATAGCACACAAAGGAAATAACTTCTAACTATAAAATGTACAACAAGATATAAGTTTGGCAGTAAATATTTCTGGGTTCACCTCATCAGTAAATTTGGGACATTAAGTTGTATCATAACATTATTATGAGGAGTAATGGGAAATCTTTTGTGAAATTATCTGGTATATTGTCTGGCAACTAGTAAGTGCCCAATTATGTTTGTTCATTACTCAGTAAAGAAGGCTTTGTTAGAAAATTAAACTGGTGGAAGAAGAAGAAAAATAAAACACTTAAGCAGACTTGAAGGACTTTTGATATTCACAGCCTCACAATGAGAAAAAGAAACGGCACATCTTTTTTACAAGGTAAAATAGAGGGAGAGGTATCCTGAATCAGGAGAGTTGGGGTAGGTCTAGGTGGAGCAGGGGGATCCTGGCTCTTCTCTAACCAAAAACAGCTAAACTCTCCCAGTTTCGATTGTGTGAGAAATAGGAGAGGCTAAAGCTCAGAAATCGCTAAGGTTCCCTGTAACAGTAACAATCCACACATTTATAAGATATGCCCACAATAGCTTTTATAATACTTTAAATTGTGTAGCTTTTTCATATATAGTAAAGCAATTATGGGATAGCAATTATAATGCTTTGTGGTTTTAATTTTTTTAACTGCACTATTGTAGAAAAAGCATAAGGGTACTATAATCTCCAATTAAAACAACTATAACTATGAGAACATGTGTTTTTTTGGATTGGCATGGATCAATACCACTGTACTCCTGGTAGCTTTACCCAAATTAGCATTGAATAGAAGGAAGAATACAGATTTTTCCATAAACTTGCCTTAAATTCTCAAATCTAAGAAATAAAGGTTAGGGTTTTTTGTTTGTTTGTTTCTGCTTTTGTTTTAATTACTTGTTGTTGAATTAATTCTGACTCAGAGTAACTGACCCATGTGTGTCAAAGTAGAACTGTGCTCCATAGCATTTTCTTTTCTTTTCTTTTAAAATCATTTTCTTGGGGTCTCTAACAGCTCTTATCACAATCCATGTGTACATATGTTGGCATCATTATTTTCTTTCTCCTTGAGAACTTAGTATCAGCACATTTCCCCACTTCCCCCAACCCTCCCTTCCTCATGAACCCTTGATAATTTATAATTTTTTTTTTCATGTATTACACCAACCGCTGTCTCCCTTCATCCACTTTTCTGTTGTTTGTCACTCAGGCGGGGGTGGGGTATACGTCAATCATCGGTTCCCCCTTTCTCCCCGCACCTTCCCCTTCCCCTCCCCCTCATGGTGTACTGTTCATGGTGTGTTGGCAGCCCCTTCCTTTCCCCTGCCTCCCCCTCTCCCATGTCTACCCAGAACCGTTGATCCCATTTTATCCTCTTGATTGTTCATCTCGCCTATCTTATCTAGATAGACATGCAGAGACAATAATGAGCACAAAAACAAGACAAAGCAAAACAAAACAAAAGAACAATAACAAAAATCCAACAGCAAAAAACCAAAAGCCTATAAATAGTTCCAGGTCTGTCTACTGACCTTCATGAATGTTTTCCAGTTGAGTCTGATGGGAAGTCACACCCTAGCCCCAAAGACTATTTTTGGTATTCCTCGGGGACTTCGTTGCTTTGGTCCCCTTGCTGCTCTGTTGCATGCCCTTAGTGTTTTGCCCCTGTGTGCTGGGGTCAGATTGGGCACAATTCCCACACTGTGTCTCCAGTGTTGTCCCTGGTAGCACTATGGGTCAGTGAGGGATGTTGTGTCTTGTGGTGGGGCCAGCCCTATGGGCCTCTCTGTGCATTGGCTGCTCCAAGCCAGAATATCTTCCCCGGTTCTTGGTGGGCCAGGATATGTTCCACTTTCCTCTTTTATTTGCTCCTGATAGGCAGCACCCCACTCTCTGAGGTACAGCTTCAGTGCTGCCCTTTGTAGTGCATTCTTCTGGGGGTGAGGGTGGGGGTGCAATGGCCACTTAGTTGAGATTGGGCCAGCCCACACACCTATCTGTTGTTTCACTGCTTCGTGCTGACATGTTGCATTCACGTCTTGGCCCTTCTCTCCCACTCCTGTGGAGATATAAACAATACCCTCCCCTTGGGTGGGTTAGTTCCCCCCTACCCATATCTTTTTTTTTTTCTTTGCCACTCCTTTTTAGTTAGCTGCCATATGTATCCTTGGATTGGGTCTGGCCCCTGCCATAGTAGCTGGACCTCACCCCAGGAATGTATTTATACAGTCGGTTTTCTCCTACCCCCCCCCCCCTTTTACAGTTTTAAGCTTACCTCAGGGGATTCATGTTGTAGTTGGCCTTTTGTGCTTGGCTTACTTCGCTTAGCATAATTCCATCCAGTTCTTCCCATGTGGCGATGTGCTTCATGTGTTCATCACTGCTTTTTAGGGATGGGTAGTACTGCATTGTATATATGTACCACAGTTTTTTTAATCCATTTGTTGACGGAAATTTGGATTGTTTCCAACTCCTTACAATTGTGAACTGCACCACGTCGAACATTGAAGCACAGCTGTCTGGCTGTGGTTTGTTTCTTGCCTCTTCTGAGTATATGCCCAGTAACAGAGTTGCTGGGTCATGTGGTAGCTCGATTTCCTTCTGTTTTAGAAATTGCCAAATTGATTTCCATAGTGGCTGTACATACCTACATGTGCACCAGCAGTGGATGAGAGTTTCCATCTCATCACAACCCCTCCAACACTTGCTACTTTCTGATTTTTTGAATTGGGCTATCTTTGAGGGTGGTAGGTAGTATCTTGTAGTTTTTTTAATTTGCATTTCTCTTATCGCTAATGATCAGGAACATTTTCTCATATGTTTATTGGCAATTTGGATTTCTGCCCTTGAGAAACTTCTGTTCAGGTCCTTTGCCCACCTCCTCAATGGACGATTAATTTTTTTCTTTGTAAGTTAGCAGAGTATTTTATATTTTAATAATAAGGCCTTTGTCTGATGTGTCATTGCTAAAGATGTTTTCCTAGTCGGTGGGCTCTCTTATTACTCTCTTGGTGAATTATTTCGATGTGCACAGGTGTATTATCTTCAGTATATCCCACTTGTCAATTTGTGCCTCCTCTGTGTTTGTGTCCTTCCCTATTTCTGATAGCCTATGTATTCCCTGTGCCAAAGTTGTCAGGTTGGTCCCAATTCCCTCATTGATGGCCCTAATAGTATGGGGTTTTACCTCTAGGTCTGTGATCCACCTTGAGTTTATTCTTGTGTATGGAGTGAGGTAAGAATCTTTCTTCATTTTTTCCCAGGTAGATAATCATTTTTTCCAGCACCACTTGTTTAAGAGGGCATCCACTGCCCATTTTATATTTTGGGGGCCCTTATTGAAGACCATTTGTCTGTATGCTGATGATTGTATTTCTGCGTTTTCAGTTCTTTTCCATTGGTCTGAGTATCTAGCATCATACCAGTAACACACTGTTTTGACCTACTGTGGCTGTATAATAGGTGCTAAAGTCATGTACCAGTGTACATCCTCTGGTCTAGCCAGACTTGCAAGGTAGAATTCGAGTCATGATAGTGGCGGCGGGGAGGAAGCATTTAGGAACCAGAGGAAAGTTGTATTTTTCATTGTTGCTACATCGCACCTTGACCGGCTCGTCTCCTCTCCGAGACCCCTCTGCAAGGAGATCTCCAGTTGGTCCCCTTTTTTCAGAGCGATTGTTTTTGTTTTTTAACCACTGACTACCACATTGACTGTTGGTTTTTCGTATATGGCTTGTAGTACATTGAGGATTTTCCCTTATGTTCTTGAGTGTCTTAAACAGGAATTGGTGTTGGATGGTGTCACATGCTTTTCCCACAGCTATCAATATTATCATGGGTTTCTTATAACTTTCCATGTCATTATGGCAAATAATACTACTGGTCTTTTGTATGTTGCACCATCCAACACTGCATCACTGGTATGAATCCAATTTGGTCATGGTGAATTATTTGTTTTATATACTTTTTTATTTTGTTGGCCAATATTTTGTTAAAGATTTTGCATCGATGTTCATTATGAATATTGGTCTCTAGTTCTCGATTCTTGTGGGATCTTTGCCCACTTTCGGTATCACAGTTATACTAGCTTCATAGAAAGAGTTCGGGAGTTTGCCATCTTTTTCTTTGTTCTGGAAGAGTTTATGTAGGATTGGTGACAGTTCTTCCCTGAATGCTTGGTAGAATTCTCCTGTGAAGCCATCTGGCCTGGGTTTTGTTTGTTTTTTGTGGTTGTTGTTGGTAATCCCTTGATAACTTTATCTATTTCTTCTATGGCTATGGGTCTTTTGAGATTCTTGATGTTGATCTGGGATAGTTTAAGGAGGGATTGTTTCCCCAAGTATTTGTCCATGTCTTCCAAGTTGTTGAATTCATTAGAGTACAGGCCTTTGTGGCACTCTGTAATTATCCTTTTGATTTCATTAGTGTCCATTGTAATGCCCCCTGTTTCATCCCTCATCCCTCATCCTTTCTTTGGCTAGGTTTGACAGCAGTCTGTTGATTCTATTAATCCTTTCAAAGAACCAACTTTTAGCAGCATTAATTTTTCCATAGTGATCTTGTTTCCCTCTTATGAACTTCAGCCCTGATTTTATTATTTCCTTTCTTTTGCTGTTAGTAGGATTGTCTGTTGACTCTACTCTAATTGTTGTAAGTTTTGTGCCAGCATATCAATCAAAAGTCTCTCTTCCTTTTTCTTGTGTGTATGTATTGCTATCAAACTTCCTCTGATAACTGACTTTGCTGTGTACCAAAGGTTTTGCTACATTCTTGTTGGTTTCTAGAAATTTCCTAATTTCATCTCTGATCTGGGCCAGTACCCACTCCTTTTGCAATAGAGATTTATTCATCCTCCAATTGTTTGTTATTTTTCCTTAATCACCCTTTTGTTGATTTCCAGCCATATGGCTTAGTGGTCGGAGAGAGACGTTTGTATGGTTTCAATGTGTTTGCAAATCTCCACAGATTCGACTTGTGTCCCAGCTTTTGGTCTATCTACAAGTATGTGCCACGTGGGCTTGAAAAGAATGATTTTTTTTTTTGCATTTGGGTGGAAAGCTCTGAAAATATCGATCAGGTCATGTCATCTAATTATAGTGTTTAGATCTGTAGCCTCATTGTTAAGCTTCTTTCCCTGTGATCTATCTTTCTCAGAGAATAGTGTATTAAAGTCAGGTATAATTGCTTAGCCTGTGATTTCTTGTTTTATCTTTTCGAGTGTGTGATTGACAAATCTCATGGGTCTCTAATTGGGTGCATATGTATTTATTATGCTCACTGATTCTTAGTCTGCTGTTCCTTTGAATAGTGTCCCTCCTTATCTTGACCTCAATTTTATCTGAGTTTAGGATTGCAACCCCTGCTTTTTTTAAATTTCTACTTGCTTGGTATGTTTTCATTAGCCTTTGATTCTCAGCCTATTTTTGTCTGTAATCTTGAGCTATGTCTCCTGTAGGCAGCAAATTGAGGGGTTGTGTTTTCTAAGTCAGTCTCCTAGCCTCTGCCTTTTAATGCCTGAGTTCAGTCCATTGATATTCAAGGTTATTACAACCATCTGTGCACTCTGTAATGTCATCTTATACCTGTTGTGTTGGGTGTTTTCCTACCTCCCTTTCTTATCCACACATTTTGCATGTGCATATGTGTGTTTGTGGTTCATTCTTGCCTTCTTTCTACCATTTCCAACTCATAGCGACTGTGATAGTTAAGTTTATTTTGCCAACCTGGCCAATAGGAACATGTCAGGTTAATCAGCTCGCAATATAATTGGAAAGCAAAGACGTAAATGGCTCAACAAAGCCGACCCCTTTCTCTCTTGCTTTCTGGTGATCAGACCAGCATGTTGCTGCTTTAGCTAATTCTTTGCCTCACCCTGTCTGCTAGCCAACTGGTGGATCATGTTGCTGTAGCTTGAGGCTCCTTTGAGACCTGCTTTGCCATGCTACTGGTGCAAACTGCTTGAGTTTGAGGCTGGTGGATCCTGTCGCCTTGCATTACTTGAATTTGATATCCCATCTGGGCTTGCTTCACTAAGCTCTCAAGCTAATAACTGTTGGTGACTGACTCTGCTGTTTGCTGCCTGAGGGCAGACTCTGCTTACCTTGCCCGAGGGAGGACTCTGACATCTCTTTCCTTGACCTTGGACCTGGCAGCCCACATGAGTTACAGGACTTCTAGTATATTAACTGTTCCATGAGAGCAAGTTGAATTGAGCCCTCTTTATTGCTGAGTGGACTGATTAGGTGTTATATTCCTCACTCTGTAAACCTATCCATATATATAATTTCTGGTGTCTTGGTTTTGTTTCTCTATAGAACCCTGCTTAACATAGCAACTGTACACAAGATTTTATCTGAGGTTAGGATTGCAACCCCTGCTTTTTTTGAATTGCTATTTGCTTGGTAGGTTTTCTTTAGCCTTTGATTCTCAGCCTATTTTTGGCTGTAATCTTGAGATATGTCTCAAGCAATAAATCTTTATAGTAACAAATAGCCTTATCTTTTACTTTTGGAACAACTGATTTGTTTGAACTGTCAGCCTTTCAGTTAGTAGTCCAAACTTACCCAACATTGCCACCATTGCTCATTATATGCTCTACTATGATGTCTATTGAGGCTGAACTATGTGTCACGTATTGTGACACACATTCTATACCTGATCTCATTTTATCCTATAAGTAGGCACAATTCTCACTTTAAAAATAATCAATTTGACAGAAGAATTATTGGGATTTAAAGTCAAATCTGTTACTCTGTTCTGTATGTTTTCCAAATTATTTTCTGAAAATAGAGAAGATTTTTTTTAAATATATGGAAAGAACTTATTTCTGTTACCTCCAACCTAATGAACAATTTTACCATGACATTATTTTATTTTTTTTAATTGTTTTATTAGGGGCTCATACAACTCTTATCACAATCTATACATACATCAATTGTGTAAAGCACATTTGTATTCATTGCCCTCATCATTCTCAAAACATTTCCTCTCCACTTAAGCCCCCGGCATAAGGTCCTCATTTTTCCCCTCCCTTCCTGCTCCCACCTCCCTCATGAGCCCTTGATAATTTATAAATTATTATTTTGTCATATCTTGTCCTGTCCGACGTCTCCCTTCACCCACTTTTCTGTTGCCCGTCCCCCAGGGAGGAGGTCACATACAGTTCCTTGTAATCGGTTCCCTCTTTCCAACACTCTCCCTCAACCCTCCCAGCATCACCACTCACACCACTGGTCCTGAAGGGATCATCCACCCTGGATTCCCTGTGTTTCCAGTTCCTATCTGTACCAGTGTACATCCTCTGGGCTAGCCAGACTTGTAAGGTAGAATTCAGATCATGATAGTGGGGGCAGGGAGGAAGCATTTAGGAACTAGAGGAAAGTTGTATTTTTCATCATAAGGCCACATGATAAATAACTTTTTTTTCTAGTTTCATCTGCTCTAGATACTACTCTTTAAGAAAATTTTTAACTTACAAAAGTGAAACTGAAGAAAGGTAAAGTGTTTATTTTCTGCTTTCCAAAATTGTTTTTAAAAGTTATTTCTTTAGAGTCCAGGTTGAATTATGAGAACTTTAAATAATTTATTTTTTGTTGTTGAAAATATGTATAGCAGAAATTATACCAATTTCTGTATGTACAAATCAGTGATATTTAGTATATTCTTCAATTTGTGGAACCATCCTCACTCTCCTTTATTAAATTATTCCTCCACTGTTGACATAAATTGTCTTATGTAACTTTTTGAGTTGCTTTCGCCAGTTGATTCCATATAGATCAGTGGTTCTCAACCTTCCTGATGCCATGACCCTTTAATACAGTTCCTCATGTTGTGATGACCCCAACCACAAAATTATTTTTGCTGCTACTTCATAATTGTTATGAATTGGGCAACCCAAAGGGGTCCTGACCCACAGATTGAGAATCGCTGATATAGTTAAAGAGAGAGAGGGAGAGCAGAGGGCTCAAGACATTCTTTACTTACTAAGCTAAACTATGTCTGCTTTTAGGCTTGATGGGACAGTATTTATTTAAAGTTCAAAGATAATCTCAAAGTTCAAAGATAATTTGGGAGTTTGTTGTTAGGTGTATAGATATGAATAATAGTTGTATTGACTGGTTTTCTTTTTAAGCATAGATATTATCCTTTCACAGAAATCATTGTTCTTCAAGATAGATTTTGAAATGTCCCTTTGACAAAGAATGTGATGTTATTGCCCTTGAATTTGCTATTCCTGGCAGAGTAAACCACTTGATTGTTTGATTCAAAATGTCAATATTCATCCATTTCACCTCACCAATTGATCTTTATGTTTTCAATTTCATAGTTTACCACTTTACCACTTTATGCATTCCATGTTATGATTGTTAATAGATATTTTCAGCTGTTTCCTCTCATTTTGAGCTGTAGCCCATCAGAAAATGAGGGTCTTGAAGGCTTTTGCTTTCTCCACATCATTATGGTTGATCTTACTTTTATAAGGAACCCTTTCTCTGTCATATTTTGGGTGCCTTCTAACCCGTGGAGTGCATCTTCTGGCACTGTATCTGATAGGGTTCTCATGCTTTTCAAAGGTTTTCAGTGGCTATTTACTCAGAAGTAGAGAGCTTGTTCCTAGTCTGTTCTTAACTAAGGAGAGGTTCACTAGAGAGAAGGGAGATTCCTCACCAGGTTCTCCTCTTTTAATCTCTCCCAACTAAAAAAAATAGTATACGTTTTAAAACAGAACATCATAGATTTAGTGTTGAAATAGAAATTACTATTAGAATTTGTATTTAATGGCCTGTTAGGCAGTCCATATTATATTTCTGGGTAAACTATAATTAATTGTTACTTGTGTATCAATCCCACAGGCATGTATTAAATGTCAATTTGATAAGAAAGTGGAATATGAATGAAGTTGCTTTTTCCCACAACCCCCGGCTATTAGATACTGGGGGGTGGTGGTGGTGGGAATAGACATTGTAATTTAACAAAGTTGTAAAACTTAAAAGGATAGGTATAAATACGATGCTATGGAGGTTAAAATGAGCTATGGGGGCAGAGTAGATTCAGCACTGGGCTACTAACTGAAAGGTTGGCAGTTCGAACCCACTAGCCACTCTAGCAGAAGGATGAGGCTGTGTGGTTTCACTACACTTTCGAAAGTACTAGGGAGCAGCTCACTCTTCTTAATCCTACAGATTACTCTACAATGAGTTGAAACATCTTGATAGCAGTGGGCATGGAGGTTAAAGGAGCATGAAGACGTCATCTTTTTAGAGAAAGAGGTATGGAAACTGACAGTGGGAGAACAAAACGTACTTGTGAGAGGACAAAAAAACAGTGCTTAGAAACCTGATAAGGAGAGTGAATGGCATATATAAAGGATCTACAAAAGAGAAAGAACATTGCATATTGTGGAAACAAATAAATCATTATAACCAAAGTACAAATTGTGTTTAAGGATGTATTAGAATAGGAGACTAGAAAGAAAAATATATACAGTTCTCTTATTCCTGTATGAATGTGATTTATCACTCTAGTGTTTCTCAAATGAATTTAGCTATGGTCAAATCTCTCACAGCAGAAGATCCTTTGGGAAATGTCAAAAGGCAGAGTTGATTGAGCCTGTCCAGAAGTGTATTATAGATGTAGCACCCAAACAGATATCTTCTTACTTGAGATTGCCGGACAAGGAAAAATTATTGGCTACAATTGCTGGGATTACTATAGCTCTGTGTGTCTGTTCTTGGGCACTAGAATTCTAAACTCTATTAGAAGGAACAACTGATCTCCTTGTCATAAAGAACCCTTAGCAACTCACTAGTTTAGGGAGTGAAGATTCTATGGTTTGACCGGTTTGAGTTTGTGAGGAACACAATCGTGTGGGACAGTTAGGACCTCAATCATGGCCTCTCTATCCTACCGAGAACCAGTATCTACTACTGTGGGAAAACGAATGGTTTTTACAGGTAAACAGAGAGTATTTGAATATGCTTTCTAGGACATCTAAGCTTTCTTTGTACCTCACCTATATGAGACTCACGTAATAGAGATAGGAGACACATGATTGTGCGTGGTTCTCTTATATGAGACTGTTATCTGACCCCGCACACTTTGCCTGGCATTCCACATCTCACTGATGTAACAAATCTTCAAAAACACGATTATTACTACATCTGAGCTAAATTTCACAAAGAAACTTTCCCCCCTTGTGTCAATTTTCCTCTTTAAAAATTTATATTAGCAGACGTAGGTAAAAGAAAATGTTTGCCACTTTAACATGTTTTACATGTACAATGCTGTGATATTAATTATGTTCCTCTTGTACAACTGTCACCAATATTTATTCCAAAATGTTCCATTTCCAAATATTTTCCATCACCTTTAACAAAAAGTCAGTGTCTTGAAAGCAATGATTCTCACTTTCCCCCTAGTCCTGCTTCTGGTAATCATGCTTGCAATTTGGTCTCTGCATATAAACTTTTTAATTATCATAAAGTTTGTGATTTGTATGAGGAGAATTGTTCGGACACTAATCAAAAAGTATGCTTTTAACCAAACTTTATTATTACTGTCTTAAGTTTCTTTTATATTCATGAATTTGACATATTTGGCTTAAAAAATTGAGTAAGATGAGCATTAAACCTACCAAAACTATTGATTTTTAATTTGATCCATCAACTTGTTTTGCATGATTTTTGGGGTGGGTGGGTATCTGTGTGTGAAATTATAACAAAATCTAGTTAAATAGAAGATTACTCAAATGTAGTATAATTTTCATCACATCATATCAAGGGTATATATACTATCATCAGGAGTGATAACTGTTATGAAGTTACTCTTCATATCTCCCTTTTCATATTATGCCCCATGGAAGGAAATATCATAAGCAACCCACATTTAAGGAGTGGGAGAGAATATCTTTTAAAAAAAATCATTTTATTGGGGGCTCTTACAGTTCTTATAATAATCCATACATCAATTGTATCAAGCACATTTGTACATAGGTTGCGATCATCATTCTCAAAACATTTTCTTTCTACTTGAGCCCTTGGTATCAGGTCCTCATTTTTTCCTACCCTCCCACCCTGATGAACCCTTGATAAATTATACATAATTATTATTATCGTATCTTACACGTCTGCTGTTTTCCTTCACTCATGTTTCTGTTCATCACCCTTGGGGGGAGGGGTGTATATGTCAATCATAAGTTCCCCATTGTCCCCATATCTTCCCTCTGCCCTCATGATGTACTCCCATTATTGTTCCTGAGGGGTTTATCTGTCCTGAATTCTGTGTATCGAGAGTTCTTATCTGTGCCAGGGTACATGCTCTGGTTTAGCCAGATTTGTAAGGTAGAACTGGGGTCATGATAGTGTGTGTGTGAGAGGGGAGACGGGGAGGAAGTATTGAAGAACTAGAGGGCTGTTGTGTGTTTCGT
>NW_022109767.1:17448710-17473310 GCF_000313985.2 Echinops telfairi
TCATTATATATAAATGTAGTTACATATCTACATGCCTCTATTACTACCTCTATAAATGTCCTTTGCCTCCTAGTTCTTTCCTCTATTTCCTTTTACTTTCTTCCTGTCCCACTATCATGTTCAACTTTCATTGATTCCTCTCAGCTACATTTGCACCTGATCAAATGGGGCAGAATATCTTTAGGGTAGAATATCTGCATATATTGTTTGGAATTTTTCTACAAGGTATATTCACCTCTTCTCTTTTATTCATATTAGTATGGACTCATAGATATTTACACTTTGGCTTTAATCCATTACTACTTTGTTTTGCTGCTTGAATTGTTCCTGTGTTGGCCATTGTGAGCTCTTTGAGTTGGCCCTTGGGCCACTTTCACATACTTTTACCAGTGTGCTTGTATGCGTTAGCACTTCATTTCATTCTAGAACTACAAGTGGCTCCATGGCCATCTTTAACATTTTCTGCCTGAAGAATTCATCATTTCTCCAAGAAGACATGTTTTTAAATTATTATTATAAAAAGCAAACATCTGGGTGCTAATAGTGTGAGATAATGACATGGAGCCGTATCTGATCTCCTCTGGCTGCGTAAGTGAGGAGTATCCAACTCTACACCACTGCAAGGTTGATTATAACAAGGCAGAGGTCAAACATGCCTCTATTCTCCAACTTCTTTTATTCTGTTCTGACGTCAACTTTCCCTCCCACCGCGCTCTACTTACCTTCCGGATTTGACAACCCATTTCAGTGTCCACACAGAACTCACAGACACTATTCATGATCATGGGGTTTTGTTAAGGAAGTTAACAGATTGCCACAAATCAGGATCAGAAAAATTGAGGTGCAGTCCTTTTGTCCCCACCAACACCTCTTTTCAGCCTTGCTGGTAGGCATGTCTCTCTCCTGTCCTTCTCTGCTATGTAGTAATCAGAACTGATAAATTCCCAAAGTTAACCATTCCACTATTCAAGTGAGCTTCCTGCCCAAAGCCACGCAGGTTTACTTGTTCTGTGGACTAGGAAGCCCTCCGCCCTGTCTCATGTTCTCTGCTACGACCGTAGCTCCTCTTCATGACCTCCTTTACTGCCACTTCCCTTTCTTCTGCTCCTGGGATTTTCCCTTTTTCTGCTTCAGAGATGGCTCATTTATACCCAACACATTTATGGTGACATTGATGAATACCCTACTTAGAACCTGCTATGCCTTATTTTCTTCATTCTATCCAGTCATTTGGTGGGAGTTAGAAAGACTGTGGATAGAGGAACCATACCAAGTAATTTCGCTTCATTGCAGTGTGATCGTTGTTTCTTTAGGTTTACTCAGATGATTGAGTAAAAATCAAATGTGGATGCAAACAAGTAACTTATGTCAGTAAGGGTCAATACATATTTCTATATGTAACAATCTTTACCTTAAGGTTAACATGGATTAGGTCTCCAACTCGGATTCCTTACTATATCAGTCATTCTCAACTCCTTCCCTTGTTTATCAGAAATTTCCATACCAACTGTGAGAAATCTGGATTGCATCATTCCCCATTCATTTACTTAGAGTTTCTATTTCAGCGTGTTTTCGTGTACATAGCAGAATCAGAATTAGCCTATATTCCCATGGGATCCCACTTGTCTGCCATTGTCATATCATATGATATGATAGTAGAACATGATAGAATTGACTTGTTCAAAGAGATCTGTCACAGCATATTGAGGAATCCAAAGGAAACACAAATCCAATTACAGAAATAACGTAAAAGATATGAAGTGAAATGACGTCACATGTTCCTAAGTTTCAGTGAGTCAATTTTAACTGATAGAAACTCAGTGTGACAGAGTACAACTGCCCCACAGGTTTTTCTAGGCTGTAATCTTTATGGGCCCAAATTGTCACTTTGTCATACTGTGGTAGCGTGTATTTCAAATTTCAGCAGGATAGCCCAGGGTGAACAGATGTAGTGGAGCTTCCAGATGAAAGAGCAGCCTAAGAAGAGTGCTTTATCACTAAAGGAGTAGGGCTACTTTACCCCATGTGTTTTTGTTAGGTGCTACTAAACCAGTCCTGAGCTACAACAACTTCATGCATCAGAAAATGAAAGGTTGCCTAATTGTGGACCACCCTCATAACCCTTTGAGATGTTGTAGACCCTCCTGTGTCAGTCCATCTTGTTGAGGGTCTTCCTCCTCTTCACGGACCCTTTACCACGCAGGATGTCCTTCCATAGGAATGAGTCTCTCCTGACACGTCTAAAGTAAGCAGGTCCTCACTACTAAAGATCATTACAGCTGTATTTCCTCCAAGACAGGTTTGTTCATTTTTCAGGAAGTCAATGCTATATTCAATATTCTTCATCAATACCGTAATTATTCTATATCAAGTCTTTTCTGGTATTTATTCACTGTCTAGATTTCACATGCAGAGGAGGTGATTGAAAATGCTGTAAATTTAGTCAGGCACACATTAGGCTTTGAAGTAACATATTTGATTTTTAACATTTAAAAGAGATCTGTTGCAGCAGATTTGCCTGCTACAATATGCCATTTGATTTCTTGCCTGCTGCTTCCATGGGCCCAACCCAAATAAAATCATTAGGGCTTCAATAGTTTTTTTCCATTTGTCATGATACTGCATATTGGTCTAGTCGTGAGGATTTTTTTCTTTATATTGAGCTGTAACTCATCCTGAACACTGCAGTCTCAGCTCTTCATCAGTAAGTGCTTTAGTTCTCTTCCTTTCCAGCAAGCAACGTTGGGTCATATGTACATTGTGGGTTGTTAATAAGTCTCCCTTCAATCTTGATGCTGCGTGCTCCTTCTAATCCATCTTCTTGGATTATTTGCTCTGCACACAGATTAAGTAAGTATGGTGAAAGTACACAACTTTGACACACACATAATCCAATTTTTAGGCTGTTCTGCTGCCTTTTGGTCTATGTACAGGTTCCTCGTGAGCAATAGTAAGTGTTTTGGAATGTTCATTCTTCACAGTGTTATCCATAATGTGTTCCAAGGCATACACTCAAATGTTTTTGTGTAGTCCACAAAAAATAGGTAAACAACTGTCTGGTATTCTCTGCTTTCAACCAATATCTTTCTTTCCATTGGGATCAGGCTTGAATTTCTGGCAGTTCCTTGTTGATGTATAGCTTCAATCGTTTTTCAATTATCCCCCAACCACACTTTACTTGGATATAATATTATGGATCTTGTTTGAAAAGTTCCACATTTTCTTGAATCACTGTGGCAGTTACATAATCTTCTGTCAACTTGAGAAGGGGTTGAGTCTAGCCTGTCAATCAGGTCATAGCCAATAATGCCTGTGTAGGCATGGTCTTCTCCTGAGGATTCGGGGAACTCCTTTGTTCCTTTCTGGAAGTGGGATACTCACTCTCTCTACTTCAGCTTCCTGCTGATAAGACACATGGAGTTTCACTGATGGTACAAGAGCCCTGGAACTGGAAGAGCCACATGGAGACCCATGCCAGCGCTGAGATGCTTCCACCACCACTGGATCCACAAGACTTTCTACCCACTTGCCTGTGATCTTCCTGCATTCAGTGCCTTTGCATGTGTTGCATGAATCTGAAGTGGAATTTAGACTGGTATTGGACGTATGGGCTAATATTGGACTTGTGGATGTGATCTGGACTGGGTTGGGATGTTTTCTCAATATACAATTGCTCTTTTAGATAAAGCTCTTTCTTATGAATTTCTTTCTCTAGTCAACCCAGACTAACACAAGCACCTTTTTTTGGAATGAGCACAATCTCTTCCAGTTGAGTAGCTAGGTAGCTAACTTCTACATTTCTTGGCCTAGACTAATAAGCACTTCTGTTGTTGCCTCCCTTTCTTGACACATCGCAATTGGTATTCTGACCAATCCCTGGAGTCTTATGTCTCACTCACGCCTACAGTGCAACCTGGACGTTTTCTTCAGCATCAGAGGTTCTTGACCAAATGCTGCTTCCTGAAATGGTTGAGCATTGACCAGTTCTTGTTGGTACAGTGATTCTGTGTATTCCTTCTATCCTTTTAAAAATATTTCCTGGATCATGGAATTCCCCCTCCATATAAGTTTTCAGTATTGTAACATCAGGCTTGAATTTTTTCTTCAGTGTTTTCAGCTTCAGAAATACTGAGCAGGGTGTTCTCTTTAAGTGTTCTGATTCTTGGTCTTTACACATTTCATTATAATACTTTACTTGGTCTTCTCAAAACATTTTGAAATCTTCTGTTCGGCTCTTTTATTACATCATTTCTTTCAATAACGTTAGCCACTTTATGTTTAAGAGCAAATATTAGAGTCTCTTTTGGTATTCCTTTCCTGTCTTTTAAATGACTTTTTTTCTTATATAATATCTGTCTTGAAATTCAAGTGTGATATACTCAAGGTCATACTTTGTCCCTCATGAGCTTATTTTAATTTTCTTCCACTTCGCTTGAACCTGTATGTGAACACTGATAGTCAGTTGACCATTGGTATTGTTCTAACTAGTGGTATTGACCTTTTTCTTTGCCGCTTTCAATTGATGTAGTCATTTTGATTCCAATGTGCCCCACCTATCAAGTACCACAACAACCTAGTGCAGTTGTTTATGTTGTTGAAAAGGGTGTTTCTCTGAAGAAATTGTTGGTTTTGCATAATTATATCATGTGATTTTTTTTCTATCACCAAGGTCATGGTTTTCAACTACTGATCTTTCTTATTTGTTTCTAACGTTGGCAATTCTAATGTGTCTTGATTGTATGCTTAATTTTAGACTGCTAGATTTTAGTGAAATTGTCTATTTATTTTTGGTATTTGTGGTTAGTGTGTTAATCTGCATGATAATCATGTTAACAGATCTTGTAGACATTTGAATATTCCCTACCATTAAAGCACAGTACTTCATGGTAGATCTTGAAATATTCTTTTTGATAATGAGCTGGGATGCTGCTGTTCTTTTTTGTCATTTCCAGTGTAGTAGACCAAATGATTGTTTTAAAATGTCACAGTTCAGCCCAGGTCATTACTGCCTAGGATATCAACTTTCAAACATTCTCTTTTTAAACACAATTTCCAGTTTTCCTTGATTCAGTGTTTGTACACTCCATGTTCCAGTTACTAGTGGATGTTTGCAGTTGTTTCTTCTCATTTGGAGTCATGCAATATCAGTAAATGAAAGTTCCCAAAGCTTTAGTACATGCATATCATTAAAATTAACTCTGCTGTGATGAGAGAGCTCTTCCTCAGGTGTATTTGAATGCCCTCAACCTGGGGGGCTTATATTCTGGTACTGTTTCAGCCAGTGTTCTGCTGATATTTATAAGGTTTGCTGTGTACTTTTTCCTAAAAAAAGAATAGCAGGTCCTTCTTCTTAGTCTTTCTTAATCTGGAAACTCCGTTTAAATCTGTCTACCGCAGGAGATCCTGCTGTTATCTGAAACACCAGTGGCACAGCTTCCAGCTTCACATTAATAGGCAAGCCACCACCGGATGACAAATATAACACATATAACATAACACTCCATAAACTCAATCACATGTCTTTAAAAACATTTTATTTTTATAAATCATATTATTGGGCCGCTTTTACAGCTCTTATAATAATCCATACGTCCATTGTGTCAAGCACATTTGTACATATGTTGCCATTATCCTTTTCAAAACATTTTTTTTCTACTTGAACCCTTGGTACTTGAGCTCTTTTTTTCCCTCCCTCTCCCACCCTCCCACTCTCAGGAACCCTTGATGAATTATAAATTATTATTATTTTCATATCTTACACCATCCGCTGCCTCTTCACCCATGTTTCTGTTATTCATTACCCTGAAGGGGGGGTGGGGGCAGAGGCGGCGGTTATATGTTGATCACTGAGATCGGTTCCCTCTTCTCCCCCCGTCCCCCTACCCTCATGGTTTCACTATTCCTATTACTGTTCCTGAAGAGTTTATCTGTCTTGGATTCCGTGTGTCAAGAGCTCTTATCTGTACCAGTGTACATGCTCTAGTCTAGCCGGATTTGTAAGGTAGAACTAGGGTCATGATAGTAGTGGGGTGGGGAAGGAGGAAGCATTAAAGAACTAGAGGAATGTTATATATTTTGTCCGTGCTATATTGCACCGTGAATCATGTTTTTAATAACTGTAAGTTTTTATATCATATATGAAACATATTGTATAAGTTTTATATGATAGAACAAGCTGACTGTATGCATAATGATTTAATATGTGTCAGTGTTGAGCTATGCTCCATACCCTCTTTAATGGCTGATTTTCCAGAAAGAGGTTTGAGGCCTTTATTCAGAGGCACCTCTGGTTGGATCCAAACCTTTAAGTTTTCAAACAGCAGTCAAGAAAGTGATTTGTTTGCATCATCCAGGAACTCCTTTTTAATAATTTATGATTTTAAGACACTTTATTGACTGCTTACTCTTGGAGAATATGTTTGACTGTTAACTAAGTTCTATAACTTATTCAGGAGAATTTACTAGAAAAGCTTTTTAAATAGTTTTATTAGCATATACTTCACATATCAGACAATTTAATTGCTCAGTTATACTAAAGCGATTTTGCCATCATCACAATAAATGTTAGAACATTTTCTTTGAGTACTCATTATTATTTCCCCACTTCCCCTCCTCTTTCCATGCCATTCCCCTGGCAATTATCAATCCACTATAGATCCAGCAATACTGAACTTCATCTACAGAAAAATGATACAAAACACAAATAGGAAGCAAACAAATAAACAACATTGACTAGACAAAACATAGAAAACCCTCACTCAAAAAGAAATCAGAAAACAGTTAAAATGGAAACAACTTTAAATGGGTCATATGGAGATCATAATAAATGATAAGACATTACAGTTTAACCTAACTACATCTGCCATAATCAACTTTAGAAGGCTCTCTGTCTGATTGCAAGACTATTCACATCCTAGACTATGGTCAGAGGGGATTCACAGAAAGCTTAATCCATGTGGGGATCCTGCAAATAGTTTTGGGATTTCCACTGTCATCATAGCCTTATGCAAACTGGGTGTTCAGAATTTAAGCTCTGATACCTTTCCCTCCTTCGAATATGGATTTTATTATTTACAATACTTAGATCACACACGCTGGTGTCCTTCTTACATGTAAACTTAGGTGAAGCCTCGCATAGATGGCTACTTGTTTTAAGATAAGCCTTTAAGACCCCCAGATGCTATTCTTTCTGCTATCTGGGTACCATCTGGTTTCCTAACCACACATTGATATAGCATCCATATCTTCAGTGGCTTCTTCTTGAGGGTGAGCATTGAGCAAGGCCATGTCATAAGAACTAATTAAGATACTTTGTTATCATGTTATGAGACTTCATTATCAAGTTATAATAGAGAACATCATCAATCATCTCCCCTGGGGCATAAGGTCATTTATTTAGCCCATGGTATAGAATTTAAAACAGTGTTGAGAAAAAGAAATTATACAAGTATGGCTGGCTTCAGATGCAACACATGAATTGTTGACTTGTACAGATGAAACTCTTAGAAGATGGAACACTGTTTACACAAACAATGGGGGTTGGTGCTAGGGTTAAACTTGTAATACTCATTCACAAAGGCAGAACAATGCCTACTACATTAAGACATGTCATAAGAAAGCTAGGAGGGCATTAAAGTAGTAAACATATGATAGTCCCGGGCCACCATTCATTGGGCACCCTGGAAGCAAGAGATACGAACCAAAGTCCAATGACCACCAATTCCATCACTTTGGGATAGCAATTACATGCTTATTTTCACATTAGGGAGTTTAAGTATTAAGTGCAAGGGCATATGTGGTTCCTTAAATCAGATATAGTTGAGTTTGAGGTAAAGTGTAGTTCACTAAGTGGGGTTTACACATCAATTCCTTCTGGTGTGGCCTATGAAGGATGCTTTGTACCTCAAAAGGACAGAGTCTAAAGTCTCAGTAGTCCAGAACATAGCCCGGGTCACCAAGGGCTGGATAGAAACTAGGCCAAAATAATCTAATAAGGAAAATAGTACCAGGCATATTCTTCCTTTGGGTTCTATGTAAGTATTGCTAAGCACTTTTCTCCATGGGAGGTTGCTCCTTCAGCTTTACCCACCACCAGAAATGAAATCGCCTTTCCTGAGACATAAATACCCTCCGCCCCTCCCCTTGACTTGAATTTCCAGAAAGGTTTGCTTATCACTCTTGTAGGAGTATCTGTTGATTTGGGGTGACCTCAGCACAATGCTGTATGGCAGCAACTGAATGGTCTTCTCCTGGCTATCAAAAGACACAGCATCTGGGGTCTTAAAGGCTTGAAGATAAACAAGCAGTCATCTAACAGAGAAGCAACAAAGCACACATGGAAGAAGCACAGCAGCCTGTGTGATCATGAGGTCTTGACGGGAGCAAGTGTCAGGTATTAGAAGATCCCAAACAATTATATCGATGTGAAAGAGGGGGTTTGGAGTGGAGACCCAAAACTCACCTGTAGATGATTGGACATCCCCACGCAGAGGGGTTACAAGGAAGAGATGATTCAACCAGTGTGCAGTATAGCACCAACAAAAAACACATTTTCCTCTAGTTCCTGAATGCTTCCTCCCCGCCACAACCATGACTCAGTTCTACCTTACAATTCTGGTTAGACCAGGGTACACACATTGGTACAGATAAAAGCTCTCGACACATGGAATTCAGAACAGATAAAACCTTCAGGAACAGTAGTGGGGGTAGTGATATCATAAAAAGAGGGAATGGTCGATGTGTGAGGGGCGGAGGGGAAGAAAGAGGGAACCCATCACAAGATTGGATATATAGCTTCCTAGGGGGACGAATAACAGAAGGGTGGGTGAAGGGAGACAACGGACAGTGTAAGACACGAAATAATAATAATATATAATTAATCAAGGATTCACAACAGTGGGAGGGTGGGTGAGGGAGGGGTAAAAAGAGGAGCTAATACCACAGGCTCGAGTAGAACGAAATTGTTTTGGAAATGGTGATGGCAACGTATGTACAATACTTCAGAATGATTGATTGTTACAAGATTTGTAGGAGCCCCCAAATTAAATGATTAAAGAATTGTGTACATACAAATACAATTGTTAACCCAGTGCTGTTTAAAAGTTACAAAATTACATTTATTTAGAAATAAAGTCTTTCATATTTTTTCATGGATTTTTACTGGCTCCTAATTAAAGATATACATGGAATAGTTACTACGATGTAATAAATAAAGAAAGCTCTTTAAAATATAATTTAGTTCAACCTACCCTTTTCCAGGTGGGATGACTGAGGTTCAGAGGAAGTAACTGACTTGTTCAAAGTCACTCGGCTTTGATCAGAAGGAGGAAAACCCTTAACACTCCCTGTTTATATGACACATATTTGAGCATTATACCCAGATTACTGACTAACTGAAACTGTTAATATTGTCAAGTGCCATACATGTAAGAGAGAATTTGTTTATGTAAACCAGGAACATTGCAGAGTTCCACTTCATAATGGAATGATCACAACACGGGCCTTCTGTTGCAAAGATATTAGAACTGGAAATATTCTCTAGGAAACGGCTGAAAGTCAATATGGTGAATGAAACTGTGAGTGGTAGGAGACATACATAAACGTGTGGGTAATTTTGAAGAACACTGTCCCATGAGCTTTGTCTCCAGACCCATTTATTCATCTCTCTCTCTCTCTTTTTTGACACTGTGAAACTGTCACACTAGTAGTTATGTCTCAGATTCAATTATTTTAAAAACAGAAAATGACTGTAAGAAGAAAATAGCCTTACTAGAAAAGTCAGCTCAAGTTTCATCACTGCAATCCATGAAGCAGATTGTGTCCTGCGCTTTCTAGCTGCAGCTGCTTCTGAGATGGTTCATGTCCAAAGTACTTAAGATGAACGTCTGTCACCCTTGCTTCATATGAATATACTGGCTGCATTTCTTCCAGGACACATTTGTTTATTCCTCTAGCAGTTTGTGGAACTTTCACCATTCTTCACCAGCATCATATTTCAAATGCATCAGTCATTCTTGGCTTCTTCCTTATAGTTGGGTGGGTGGGTGGTGGTTATGAAACCGACCAGTCCCCTCTACTAGTGGTATACACACCCTGTCGCCATAGTCCTACTCAATCACTTGGAGTTATAGATCGGGGTAGTATTTTTTTTAAACACACACACGCAAAACCTAAACTCCTCACTGGTATAGCAAGCCCCTGTGGGTTTCCAGGAGTTTAACTGTTGATGGGAGTAGAAAACCCAGTCTCACTGCCCTCAATGAGGATTGCAGCCCACTGCCCTACCATGGCTCCTTGGGTAGACAAGCCTTATTAAGAATTTCCACTCCACCACAATACTATGGCTTGTGTCAGGTGCACCTTGGTCCCTGAAAGTGATATCCTTTCTCTTCAACACTTTAAAGCGTTCTTGCGCAACTGATGTATGCGCAATGAAGTATGTCGTTTGATTTCTTGACTGCTTCCATGAGCATTGATTGTGGACCCAAGTATTCGAAATTTTAGACAACTTCAGTCATTTCTTTGTTTATCATGATATAACTTATTTGTCCAGTGGTGGGCATTTTAGTTTTATTTACACTGAATTGTGATTCATACTGAAGGCAACAGTCTTTGATTTTCATCAGCAAGTGCGTCCATTTCTCTCTACTTTCAGCAAGTAAGGTTGTGTCATCTGCCTATTACAGGTTGTTAAACCTTCCTCAAGCCCTGATGCTACATTCTTCACTCAGTACAGTTTTGCAGATTATTTGTTCAGAATACAGATTGAATAAGTATGGTTAAATGATACAACCCTGATGCATACCTTTTCTGATTTTAAACTGTACAAGATTCTCTTACTCTATTTGAATCACTGCCTCTGGGTCCACGTACAAGTTCTGCATGAGCACATTGAAGTACTCCAGAATTCACACTCTTCTTAAGGTTATTCACAGTTTTTTATGATCCGCTTAGTTAAATGCCTTTACATATGCAATTCACCCTAAGTAAACAGCTTTTTGGAATTCTCTGCTTTCAGTCAAGATCCATCTGACATCAGCTCTTCTGAATCTACCTTGAATTTCTGGCAGTTCCTGTGGATGTACTGCTGAAATTGTGTTTGATTTATCATCAGCAAAAAATCTCCTTGCACTTGATCCTAATGGGATTGTTCAGTCATTTCCTCATTCTATCGGGTGACCTTTCTTTGGAAAGGGCACAGAGGTAGATCCCTTCCAGTTAGATGACCAGGTAGCTCTCTTCCAGATTTCTTGGCAGAGATGAGTGAGTGCTTCCAGTATTGTGTTAGCTTGTTGAAACGTATTCCATTGTACTACCTACTGGGAAATAAAGATGAACATAAAGTTATGACTTGAAAGAACAAGGGATGTAGACTTGATTGTCATTAAAGGTTTTTCACCTTAAGTTTCTGATCTCAGTTTTTTCCTTCTTGATTTGGGATTGTTGTTGATGCCCCGCCCATTGTGTGATGGACGAGGACTGCCCTATCTGGTTTTCTTGGCTAAAATAATGAAGGAAGCTCTTCCCAGGCCTGTTGACAGCAAGGCTTTGAAATTTTTAGGTTAATAGCCAAGTGAAAAACACGTATACCACCGTAATTTGGGAGAAGAGTACCTATTTCATAAGGTGTTCTATGTTGCTTAAATGGAACCTCTGTCTGTAATATTGATAATTCAGTTACATGTATTTCCTTAGACTTTTTTTTTTTGTCTTGAGAAGCTGGATATCAGGGTCAAGGAGATTTCAAAAGGAAAAACAGAAGAATCATCCTAAAATCCAAACACATTTTATTTTCGAAAGTCAGAAGTCATAATAGATTTTGCAAGGGATGAAGGAGAGAAATGTCTGAGACTGCTGAAATATTATCCATGCCTTTAAAAAAATGGTACTTTAATTTTTTTTAATTAAATTAAAATTTTAATTTAATTAATTTTTAGAAATTAAATTAAAAATTTTAAGGGTAAAGCATGTTTTGTGCAGACTTTTAAAATGAAGAGAATAATATCTAAGAGGAGAGAATAAGATTATTTAATCCAGAGAATACGGTGATTTAACCCACGTTACATTATAGATGGCTCACCTAAGAGTCCTGTAAAATCTAGATTCTGATTCCAAAGTTCTTGAGAGTTTTCACTTCTTTTTTAATCAATTTATTGGGGCTCATACAATTCATCACAATACATAGATCAATTGTGTAAAGCACATCTATACATTTGTTGCCCTCATTATTCCCAAAATTTGCTTGCCTCTTGGGTTCCCGGAATCTGCTAATTTTCCTCCCCCGACCCTTCCCTTCCTCCTCCCCTCTCCCCCATGCACCCTTAATAATTTATAAATTATTATTGTATCCTATATTACACTGTCCGGCGTCTCCCTTCACCCACCCTTCTGCTGCCTGTCCCCCAGAGAGGAGGTTATATGTGGCTCCCTGTGATCCATCCCCCCTTACTACATCCCCCTTCCCTCCTGGTATCGCCACTGTCACCCCTGGTCCTGAGGGGTTCTTCTGTCCTAGATTCCCTGCGTTTCCAATTCCCATCTGTACCACTGTGCATCATCTGGTCTAACCAGGGCTGCAAGGCAAAATTGGGGTCCTGGTAGTTGGGGGGAGAGAGTTTGCATTTCTAATAGGTGATGTCTACACTGCTGGTCTAGGGACCACACTTTGAGGAGCAAGGATGAAACCTACTCTGGCTCCATCACTTCTATTGTGACCTCGAACAAATTATTTTACCTGTATGTGGCCCAGGTGCACCATCTATAACAATATCTGCCCCATAGAATTGCTGAGAGTTTGATATAAATTAATACATGTAGAATAGTTAGAACAGTGCTTGGTAGGTAGCAGGTACCACATGTATGTTAACTATTTTCATTTGACATAGAGCCTTGGCAATATAAGTAAACTAATGTTAATAATGTATTTTTAATCAGCTAAATATTACCCCCTCCATCCTAGATAATACTAAAGGAAACAAGTTCCACTAAAATTATTTTGTGGAAGAATAGCAGATTTTGCCATTGCTACCTAGAAACCTCATTGAGATTTATAATCTTGGTTGATGAAAGCAATGTTATGCAATAGTCAGGAAGAATGGAAATATCTCATTTGGATGTTTTGAGTGCACTCTTTCCCTACTGGGGTCATCGTTGTCTGTTTACTCAGAGGTTCTTTTCCTTTTATGCACCCCAGTGCCCCTCCCCACCCCCATCTCCTTCAGATTCAGGTCTATAGGAGGAAAGATGGCACAGGCTGGAATCCCAACAAGGAAGCACTTTACCCTTGATGCCTGCTGTGTATTATCCTAGTCAATTTCATTCACTGCGAGTGATAAAGGTTACAGTGCCGTCTTGCTGCCTGACATCCCTGGTTGCCAGCAATTATCTCAGGATAGATAGAATCTTTCACAGTGCCCATTATTGGGCCCCTTTGACCATACATACCCAGTTTGAAAAAATTACCCCAGGGAAATGTCTGAGACTGCTGAAATATTATCCATGCCCTCAAAAACCATGGCATTTTAAAAAAAGTTAATAATGTATTTCGTGGCAGCACTTTGTAAAATGAAGAGAATAATATCCAGAAACTATGGGTTTGCAGGCTAGGCAGTGGCTGAGGGGGGAGAAATAAATAGAGTGCTTCTGTTCTGTATTAGGGGTTGAATTAGTCACCTCAAGGAATTCAGTCACTCTATTCCCAAGCCCCTAATCATAGACTAGGTAAGGATCATCGGTGACTTCATGATTTACACATTGAACTGCTAACCAAAAGGTCAGCAGCTTGAACCCATATTCCCTCTGTGGGAGAAAAGTGAGTTGAATGCCTCCATAGATTTACAATCTTGGAAACCGAGGGAGCAGTTCTCCTCTGCCCTATTGGATCACTATGAATCTGAATCAACTTTTGGCTGTGGATTTGAGTCAATATAACGAGGTGCCATGGTTCCGCACTCATCTCTCTAGTGAAGGGTTGGTAGTTCAAACCCACTAAGTGCTCCTAATGGAGATAGCTGTTGTGGTCACTTCCATGAAGATGGAAGACTTGGAAGCCCCGTGACTTACAACCAATCAGGAAAAGGGAGTCCTGAATGGAGCAATTGGTTCACATGTTTGGCTGCTGATTAAAAGGTGGGAGATTTGGATCTACTCAGGTGTACTTTGGAAGAAAGGCCTGGTGATCTATTTTGAAAAATTCCATAGAAAACCGGAGTTCAGGTGTATTCTTATACACATGGATCATCCTAACTTAGGACCAGTTAGATGGTAACTTGGTTATAGTGTGGTACCAAGGGTCTAGAACAGCCTTGGAAACGAACATCTAATTTAGCCCTAAATCTCCTTCTTGGCAGTCAAGTGAACTGCCCTAGGAATGGAAGTAGGTAATCCTGAGGGAATATCCAGGAGCCTATGTGCCTGAATCAAGTGGGGTCAGATTCTAAGTTTACTGATTAATGATCACAATTCCCAAATGTATCATTAGGTAGGTAGGAAAGGAAGTGTTTACTGGAGAAGAAAGAGACACAGAGGGCCATGAAGTGTGAGCTGAGTGCATATTCTGGGTTCCTCCTGATGGTTTCTCTGTCATTCCTGAAGAGGACTCTGAGCTAAGCACAACCCCAAATGAAGACATCTATTCTCAAAATGTTATGTGCACAAACTGGCTCATAAAATAAACAGTATCACCCATTGGTACTGTGGTCCTTTAAAATTCAATTGATGGTGGGCTTTGTGGCAAGATAGCAACCAGGTAGGCAGCTCATGCTAGGAGCTCCATGGAGATTGGTGAGTAGGGAGATTTGGGTGCCCAGGAGGGCATCTGAGGCTGTGGTTTAATCCCTGTGACAGTCCAGAGTGCTTCCCTGAACCAGGAGCTGACTTCCACCCCCTCTACTGCACCTGCTGCAGAGTCCCAGGTACCTGGGCCTGCTGCGGGGACTGATCCAGCCCAGGTGACCAGCACTGCTGTGGACCCCACTGTGGCTATTACTCTGGTCATCTGCCTACACCTCAGCTGCCATGCCCCAAGCTCACCAGCTGCTCAACAGAGACTCTTGTAGCTGAATTTGACACCTCAAATGGCCAGGGGACCTCCTGCTGCCTGCTGGTGAATCATGCCTCCAAGACCAGCATTCTCCTTCCTACCCTTTCTCTGTTCTGCCCAGTGCTCCCCTGCCTCCTTTCCCTGGAGCTGCAGAGCTGCGTGCTAAGCTGAGAGAAGTGGCTGGGACCTTTTCCCCATCCACCCACCTTCAATGCCTCTAACTGGGAACAGACCATCCCCGCCCCTACTGCAACCCCCGACTTTTTCCCTATTGCATCTGGGCTATAACTTACTTTTGGAGTGCAGCCTGCAGAGCTGCAGAGGGCTTTCATAGCCTAATACGGGCCCCTATGGAAGCCACAGCGGTGCATGAATGCAATGCAGGCTGACTGTGGAGGCTGACAACTGACAGGGCGATCTAACCTTCCCTCCAAACAACAGATTCCTGATAGGCTAGGGTGAGAGAGAAACCCCAGTGCAACAAAGGTGAAACAACTCACCAGGGCAGTTGGCTACAAGCAGTCCGCAGAAGCATCATAGAAGAGGCAGACGTTGACCTGTCACAGAAACAAATCGTCAGCATGCTGCTTAGAGTCATACAGGATATGAAGGAGGCAAAACAGAATAAGGATGAAATGATAGATTAGGCCACACATTAAAGGATACGAGAGTTAAGGGATGAGGTAACAAGAGCAAGTAACAAATTCAAAGACTTCACCAATAGCATCAAAGAAGCAAAGAATCATACCAGTGACCTAGAGTTTAACCAGGCAGACTTCAACAAACAGGAAAGACAGTCAAACGAGATAATCAGAGAAACTGAAGAAAACCCGAGAACGTGTCTGATGCTATGAATAGGAACAACATTAGAATAATTGGACTACTGAAACAAGATACAACGAAGAATGTATGACCAAAATAGCAAGGGGGCCCTTACAGGAAATCGGCCCCAGTTTAATGAGTGAAAATCAGGCAACCACCTGGGAAGCCGAAAGGTTACCAGCTAGACCAGTGGTTCTCAACTTTCCTAATACTACGACCCTTTAAAACAGATAATTTTGCTACTATTATGAATCGGGCGACCCCTGTGAAAGGATTGTTCAGCCCCCAAAGGGGTCACGACCCACACATTGAGAAACACTGAACTAGACTGAATCCCAAGAAGTTACCAAGGCCTATCGTTAAACTATTCAACTTTGAGGAAAAGGAGAAAATCATAAGAGCAGCTTTAAGAGTCTTTCCAGAGAAGGAAAAACTCAAAGAATACGTTAAAAGAAACCCAGCCCTACAAAAGATCCTTGCTGACCCAGAATGGGCAGAAGAACAACACTCACTGAGCACAAATACGAGACTGCCACATAGAACAGCTCCACCCACGGGTCAACAAATCAACAGCCACTAAAATAGCATTGGCTCAATGGTGGAAAGAAGGCAAGAATGAACCACTCACACAATCCAAAAAGGATGAGATGACATCACAGAGTCCACAGATGGATGCAATAACCCTGATACCAATGGACTGAACTCTGTCATTAACTGACAGAAACTAGAGTACTGGTTTAGAAAACAAAACCCATCGATCTGCTGCCTACAGGAGACAAATTTCACACAAAGGCTGGAGAAAAATAACCAATAAAATGACTATTCAAAGAGGCAGGGGTTGCTATCCTAATCTCAGACAAAATTGATCTCGAGTTGTAAACCATAGCAATAGATAAAGTGGGGCACTATATAATGCTCAAGGGAAGAGTAAGTACACCAAGAATCAGTGAGCATAATAAATATGTATGTGCCCAAGAGAACCGTCAAATTTGTCAATCAAATGCTCCAAAAAATGAAAAAAGAAATCACAGGCTCAACAAGTATAGTAGGTGACTGAGGCTACAGAATTAAACTCTACAATTAAGCAATTGGACCTCACAGATATTTTCAGAGCTCTCCACCTGTGGTAGTTACATAATCTGGTGTCAACGTGACATTATTAAGAGTGAAGGGGTGGAGTTTAGCCTGTCAATAAGGCCACAGCTTGAGGACCTCATTTGGAGGCTTGATGGAGATAAATCGTTCACTGGAGGCCGAATACACACTCTCCCGGTGAGGTATTCCTTTTGACAAGCCACATGGAGCTATACTGCTGGGGCCAGAGCCCTGGAGCTAGAGGAGACACGTGGAGACCCTTTCCAGCACTGAGATGCTTCCACCACTGTGTGAAACAGAAAGATTTCTCCCAAGTTGTCTCCCCCAAACATATGCCAAACTTCGCTGCTTGCTACACGTGGTAAATGACTATACTTGGACGTCAACAGAAGTAGGTCATGGGTTATTCTCTTTAAGGGTTGTCAGCCATCCAGAGTAAGCAGGCACCTCTGTTTATCCCACAATAAGTAGGGCCCACCCCCTTCTGATAAGTATAGTAGCAAATTGTTTCCCTGAAAGAGAGCCCAGGGAGGTCAAGCCCACTCAAGGGTGACCAAGGTTAGGCCACCATCATGAATCTAGGGTCTGCCCTTCTTGTCACATGTGTACCCTTTGCCCCTCCCCTTCCTATCACATGTACACCCATAGCTCATCCCCTTCCTGTTATGCCTATGCCCATTGTATATCCCCCTCCTATTGCTTGTATTGCCCATTGTACAGCCCCTTTCTCTGATGTGTGTGGTTACCTGTAATCACACCCCCTAAGTAAATAGAGGCTTTGATTGGCAATAAATGGTCCCACCTCACCTCAATCTCCTGCCCTCGGCCCACACTGTGCATGGCCGTGGCTGGTAAGATCATGGCCATCCAGGAGGTGAGCATGCTACCATGAAATGTGTCTCGATCTCCTGCCCTCGGCCCACACTGTTTGTGGACCTGGCTGGTAAGATCATGGCCATCCAGGAGGTGAGCATGCTACCATGAAATGTGTCTCGATCTCCTGCCCTCGGCCCACACTGTTTGTGGACCTGGCTGGTAAGATCATGGCCATCCAGGAGGTGAGCATGCTACCATGAAATGTGTTTGCCTTCTTTGTTTGAATCTTCCGTTTCTCTATGACTATATTATAATTTATATATATATAGTAACCATTCAATTGTGTCTATTGAACCTGCAATTAGTTGTGGGGGGCTGGCCTTCCCACACACACCACCACTGGATCAAGACTTTTCACCCACTTGGCTGTGATCTTCCTGCATTCAAAATCATTGCATATGTTGTGAGTCTGAAGAGGACTTTATAGATTGGTATTGGACATATGGCCTAATATTGGACTTATGGACTTGATTTGTACTGGGCTAGGATTTTTTTTTTAATATACAATTACACTTTTATATAAATCTCTTTCTTGTAAACATATGAGTGTCGATGAATTTGTTTCTCTAGTCTACCCAGACTAAGACACCCAAATGCAAATAAAATTCACTTCTCAGGCACATACTCGAAGATAAACCACATGCTGGGACACAAGTAAGCCTGTGTAAATTCAAGCACACAGAGGTCACACAGACTTCTCTCTTGGACTTCTCTCTATGCTATAAGGCTAGCCATCAACAAAAGGTGATTAAGAAAACAAGGGCAAACAATTAGAGGATGAATAACTCTCTATTGAAAAAGGAGTGGATACTGGCCCAGGTCAGAGATGAAATTAGAAAGTTTTTATGAACCAATGAGAATGAGAATATGACATACCCAAACCTTTTGGACACAGCCAAAGCAGTTATCAGAGGACGTTTGATAGCAATACATGCACACATGAAAAAGGAAGAGAGACTTATGATTGATATGCTGACACAAACCTGACAGCAATTAGAGCAGAGTCAACAGGACAGTCCTACTATAGCAAAAGAAAATAAATCATGGAAATCAGGGGTGAGATACAAGAGAGGGAAAACAAGACAACAGTGGAAAAAATTAATGCTGCTAAAGTTGGATCTTTGAAAGGATTAACAGGATTGACAGATCATTGGCAACCCTAACCAAGAATGGAAGGAATAAATTTCAATCGCCAAGATGAGGGATGAAACGGGACATTATAATAGATGCTAATGAAATTAAAAGGCTAATTACACAGTACTATGAAGGTCTGTACTCCAATGAATTCAACAACTTGGAAGACATGGACAAATACTTGGAAAAACAACCTTCCCTAGACTGTCCCAGATGAACATCAAAAATCTCAACAGACCCATAGCAATAGAACAAATAGACAAGGTACCAAGGAATCCCAACAAAAAAAATCCCCCTGGCCAGATGGATTCACAGGAGAATTCAACCAAGCATTCGGGGAAGAACTGACAGCAATCTTACACAAACTTCCAGAGCATAGAAAAAGATGGCAATCTCCCAAACCCTTCTATGAAGGTAATATACTGAGGCCCAAAGCAGGGAAGAATCCCAGAAGAACTGAGAACTACAGACCAATATCCCTAATAAACTGATGCAAAAAAAAAAAAAAGACAAGGACCGATTCTTGTGAGATCAGACACACCTCCTCTTGACACCAGTGGTCCCTACCATGTCATTCTCTACTTCTCTACTAGGTTGGATAGTTCATTGTACTGGCTATGGAGAATTCAGGTTGTATTTAATTTATGGGATTTATTAAGGAAGTAGCAGGTAATTCATGTTCAGGAATGTTTAGGATATAGTTGATCAGGTCTATCTCTTCTGAGGCATATCTGCAGGCAGGCCTCTTTCTTGCCCTTAGCCCCTTGGCCCCTTGGCTTGGCCTGTGCCCTGCTATGGCAAGTGTTACAAAGCTCTTTTACTTTTGCTAATAAGTGTCTGGAAGCATCCCACTCCTGAAGTAAGCCTTGTTGCCTTAAAGAAACTCAGCTCTCTTGCACCCTGGGTCAACACACCCACTGTGGAGTCTCTTGCCCATTCTCCTTGTTCTCTGCCACTACATCTTGCTATATTTTTTTGCTTCCTAGAATTTATTTAATGAGTTTACTAGCTGTGTCTGTCTTTAATAGTATGGGTTTCTTGCTGTCTTATACCATCTTCAGAGTTACAGCTCTCTCTCTGTTTCCTGGGTCTAGGAGTCATCCAGTACAGGGACCTTGGGTCCAAAGGATTCCAGGCACTTCGTGATGGTAGTGAGATTCTCTCTCTGCTCTGGGATAGGTTCTCTTTTAAATAGTGAGATGGCAAAATGTACCAGGCCCCTCATTGGGGTTCCATACACCTTATTTGCATGGTCTCACTTACATTGTCTCACTTACATGTTGGAGCCAACTCAACAGCACCTAACAGCAACCCCACAGGCACTTTATTTTTATTACTTGGAGGCTGTCCAAATCCCTTGGTGGTCCACAAGTACTTTATTTGCATAGCCTCACCCAATCATTCTGTAGAAGTCACAAGACCATAACAAGAAAGGCCATAAAAAAGTGATCCATTATACCATACCAATGCCATGTGTGTACAAATTGTGTGTAAATGTCAATTGTGTACAAATTCTTTTTTTTTTTAAACATTTTATTAGGGGCTCATACAACTGTTATCGCAATCCATACTGTGTAGAAATTCTTAAACGAGATCCTAATTTGCCTTGTAAGCTGTTATAAACAACAACAACAATAACAACACAATAAATACTATTTTTTTAAGTGTAATGTGCTTACAGTGAATTAGAAAGTTTTTAAGATTGCAGCAATTCTGATTTCTTGAGCCAGCAAGTTAAACAACACAGCAGGGGATTATGGTAGTCCATGTGACAGAAGGTGAAAGATTCAACACACTGGAGAAATTGCACCAGGTCTGCTCCTGAAGGTCAAATAAGTTATATTATCTTTTAAGGTTTAACTTGCTTCTAAACAACAAATCAGAAACCTCATCTGACAACCATTGATTTGTTAAAGCATTTAAAACTCCCACTTAAAAAAGAGAAAAGGGTGTGACTATTTACATCATTCGAGTTAGTAGGTGTGTTATATTATCCTATAAGTAGGTACAGAAAAAGTAAATATATCTTTCAGTCCGTGAATAATGGCATGGATGAAAGAACAATTAGGAAACCAAGCAGTTAAACATTTTGCAAAGAAAGCTTTCTGAAGTTAAGGGATGATTAGTGACTAAAAGCTGATAGCACTCTGGTTGGATAAATTCTTTTTCATGGCAAGGAAATAATGCCTCCCACATTTCTTTCTTGTAGAGATTTCCAGATCTTTAAAATTTCAAATTACAAGCTAAGTAGCAATAGCCATAAACTCCTCAGTGTCCAATTACCCTAGAAGCAAGGTAAACACAGGCTTACTCGTGCTAATTTGCTAATCTGTGAATAATTGCAGTTTTATACATCAAGATTGTGCTTCAAAGTATGATGAGTATCTACTGCTTTCCCAGTCCCAAGTACTTCCCTACAGAATCAAAGTGTGGTAGTCATATAATCTGTTGTCAGTTTGAGAGGATTAACAGTAAAGGGGTGGAGTTTAGCCTGTCAATCAGGTCATAGTTTGATGACCTCATTTGGAGGTGCTAAGAGTATAAATAGCAAGCTGGAGGCAGGATACAGGCAGACTTCCGGGAGACATTGCAGCTGACAAGACACGTGGAACTGCACTCGTGCCCTGAGCTGGAGGAGGCACGTGGAGACCCTTGCCAGCACTGAGATGCTTACAACACCACTGGATCCAGAATACTTCCCTTTCACTGGCCTGTGATCTTCCTGTATTTGGTGTTATTGCATGTGTTTCATGAGTCTGAAGAGGACTTTATAGATTGGTATTAGACATATGGGCTAATATTGGACTCATGGACTTGATCTGGACTGGGTTGGGTTGTTTTCTCAATCTTGAATTACTCTTGTATATAAAGCTCTTTCCTATACACATATTAATGCTTCCGAATTCTACCTGGACTTTATCTATTCTACCTGGACTAACACATTATGGTACCAAGAGTGGGTTATTGGAGAAACAAATCATAAAGATGGAGAGTAAATGTTTATTTGACTTCTGCCTCAAGGTATCGTTTCTTCTTGGGCTACTCAGAGGTCAGATATGTCCATGCAGTTTACTGGGTTGTTTTCTGAAAGAATGTGGGAAGTTAAACTTTTGATTATTTTGTTTGGTGGTTGTCTTTGGATAGTCCTGTTTGAGATGATGAAAATGAATGTTGGTAATGTATATTTTGAGCTCAGGGGTAGAAATCACCCCTTGAATTTCTCAGAAACCATGCTGCTCAGGGAAAATGGCTAACAGAAGGTCAAAATGCCTGACAGAAAGCCTGGCTCTGGTTTGATGCTGTCAGAGGCCAAATCTGATATTTCTGTAACAATAGAATAGTTTATATAAGGACTGTTTTAAGAATTGAGTTTAGTATCTGATTCTGCTTTGTTTATACTGATTTCTTCTGAATATTATTGTTGATATAAGGATTTATATAAATGATTATTGGGAAGTGTAAAAATAGAGAGCATGTAAGCCCACTTACTTTCAGTTATTAAAATTGGATATTGAAATGGGTTTAGGACACACCTGCACAGAAGGCTCTGAAAAGATAAGCCTCACCCAGTGTTTTGGAGAACTCAGGATATTTGCATTCCAAGAAAACTGCCTAGGGGATTGTTGACAGATTGAAGAAAAAAGGAACTCTTTGGATTTTTGAATTTCGAACTACTGTTTTTTGTCAGAAGCTAGAAGAAAACTAGAACCATGAAGAAAAATCCTCTCTAGGACTGAACGTTAAAAGAAACCTGTGGCAGCCTGAAATTGTTGCTAGGTGACCATCTGGATCCACTTGTTGAGTGGAAGTGGGAGAAAAGCAGCAATAGAGAGATGGGTTGAGTCTGGCCACTGACACCTGTGGACCTGGTTTACAGGAACTAGAGAAGATGAGAGTGAGGCTTGTTGAGAATTTGTGATGGGGCCATGGTCTAAAGGCAAGGCAGCCAAAGGGCAGCTAATGGTGAGGCTAAGTGAGACAGCCCACAATGAGTTGACCAGAACCCAACCAGATGAAGAGAAGTTTTTGAGCCAGTGAACTGGTGCATATTACTGCTGACTTTAAGGATGGCTTGTCCTGATTTGACTTTACTTATGGATGCAAACTCACAACTGGCGAGAAGATTCTTTACATCGAAGAACATGATTGTCCCTTCAGAGTGTTAGGTTGGTATAAGTGGACAGTATAGAAACTGGATACCATGGTATCATTGGATACCATGAAGTGGCTGGCTTACAAACTTTCATAGGTGGAATATATTCATAGGATTAAGGTATAAATGTTACTTAACTGCAACTGTTAGACATAGAATAGTGTTGTGTTGTTCACTTATACAATATTATGTTTAAATGAGACTTTGGCACATATTCAATTGTATGCATTAGTTTTATACTATTATTTACAGATAGGATTTTATTATTTGTTTGAAAATTATATGTGGCCAGAGAGTTTTATGAGAGTGTCAAATTGACAAGGGGTTGTCTGTGGTAGTCATATGATCTCTTGTCAATTTGAGAGGATTAAGAGTGAAGGGGTGGAGTTTAGCCTGCCAATCAGGCCGTATTTGATGACCTCATTTGGAGGTAGGAGAAAAATAGCTAGCTGGAGGCAGGACGCAGGCTCACTCAATGGAAAACATTGCAGTTGACAAGACACGTGGAACTGCGCTAGTGCCTTGAGCTGGAGGAGCCACGTGGAGATCCTTGCCAGCACTGAGTTGCTGAATCCAGAATACTTTACATCCACTGGCCTGTGATCTTCCTGCATTCAGTGTCACTGCGTGTGTGTTTCGTGAATCCGAAGAGAACTTTATAGATTGCTATCGGACATATAGGCTAATAGCAGACTTACAGACTTGATCTGGACTGGGTTGGGATGTTTTCTCAATCTTCAATTACTCTTGTATCTAAAGCTCTTTCCTATACACATATGAGTATCTATGAATTTGTTTCTCTAGTCTACCCAGACTAACACACAAAGCCTTTTCAAAGTTACAGTTCCTGGAAGGAATGAAGTACTCAGTAGGTAAAGTAAGCCCACGCGTCTCTGTAGTGAAGAGCTTCATCGTTTGTACTTGTGCTTAAGTAAAGCCATCTATAGCTTGCTTTCTCGCTGCCTAATCCATCCCCACGCAGGCTAAATAAAACTCACTGGAATGATTGATTCTGACTCATAGCCACCCTACAGGACAGACAAGGGCTGTTCCTTTGGGTTTCTGCCTCTACATCCCCATGGGAGCAGACAGTCTTATCTTTCTCAGTGAGTTAAGTATTTTGCTGCTAACTGAAGGGCTACCATTCAAACCCACCAGCTATTCTTGAGAAAGATAAAGGTTTCAGTAAATCCTGTAATACATAGGAGAGCTCTGCCGTTGCTAAGGGAGAGGAAGTCCTGTAGAAACACTATATGTATGTATGTATTCTTTTGTTTGAAAACTCTGCAGTAGGTACATTATTCTCTATGTTTTTTCTAGGACCCCCATTAATCATTGTTAAATTAGCTATTCCCTGCTGCTACTCACCCTGGAGCATTCTGAGAGACTTGCCAGCCCAGAGAAGCAGTGCACTCACAAATCAATGAATGGTAGTTGCAAGTCTCTGCTTTTGTGGGTAGTTTTTTTTGTTTGTGGCCCT
>NW_022109767.1:17475028-17475954 GCF_000313985.2 Echinops telfairi
TTCAACTAAAACAACAAAACAAAACACCAGAACTCCAAGAGACCCCTGTGCAAGGGGATCTCCAGTGGCCTACTCATGGGCTTTGGGTCTCCACTCCGCACTGCCCCCATCATTCACTATGGTAAGAGTTTTTGTTCTCATGATGCCTTATACCTGATCCCTTTGACAGTCCTCACATTCTTATCTAGATGCAAATGGAATTCAGATAAGCACAAAGCAGGATGAGGAAGTGTTCATGATATCAGAGTCTTAGATAAGAAAAGAGCCCTCATACATGTAAGCACTTCTTTACATCAGAGAAAGATGAAAAAGTACTGGCTACTCTCACTAGGTAGCTATCCACCTATAATCTTAGATAGTCTTACCCAGGTGTAGACAGGTGACATCGCTCCCCTTTTACCCCTATTGGATTTGGTACTACAATTCCTCTTGACTAAAGATGATTTCTTGAGTTCACTGTAAACCGAAGCAGAAAACATTTAATCTATACTGAACCCTTACAATACTAAACCCAAACCAAATTCACTGCTTCAGAGTTTTTTCTGATTCATAGAGGCCTTATAGGGCTGAATAGAATTGTCTTCTGGAGTTTCTGAAACTTTATGGGACCAGGTAGTTTCATGTTTCTCTCCCTGTGGGTTTGAATGACTGACCTTGTGGTCAGCAGCTGAATGTGTAGACCAGTGTGCTACCAGATCTCTTTCTAATAGTAGATGACCTCAAATTTTCAAGACGCCTCAAACCAAATCAACATTTCTTTTATTATTATTATTATTACAACATATAGTGTCTTTTAAAAAAATCATTTTATTAGGGGCTCATACAACTCTTATCACAATCCATATCAACTGTGAAAAGCACATGGGGACATTTATTGCCCTCATCATTCTCAAAACATTTGCCCTCCACTTAAGCCCCCAGCATCA
>NW_022109767.1:17476797-17478019 GCF_000313985.2 Echinops telfairi
GACCAGCAGTCCTTCTTATTCTAGCCTTACATTTGCTTTGTCTTGCACCTTTGGGTGTTCTGTCGTTGTCACACCCACACTGTCTTTGCTCTGGCTCTCATCTATCCCCCCCGCCCTGTACCTGAATAACCATCCTGAACGGATGTGATAGCCTGCTTATCTGCAATGGGCTTCAAAGGCTCAAGATGAGAATCTTGTATGTGAACTGTCCAGACAGATCCAGCTGGGGCACCAGGACTTTGGGACTCATCTATTTTTGTTGTTTAGCATCTAAGAGTAGCAAGAGAGTCTTCACATCAAGGGTAGCTTAATACAGAGCACGCTTTCAAATAATTGTTGAAGAAAGAAGCAAAGAATTAATAAGATGCTCAATAGCTATATCCTAGAGAAGTTTGCAGTCAAAGGCAATTTCCCTCACCGGACTGCTCAGAGGTTCTAATTTGTGTGATGTCATCCTGACAATTTTGTTTGTCCCTAAACAGGGTTAATAATGATCTCAGCATGAAAGACAATTCAGATGGAACTCATTCTTCAAGGTTTTCACTTATTTGGGGCCTGGAGTTAGGCGAATGTGTATGGGCAGGAGAGGTGTCTGCCACAGTATCTTTCCCCTCTCCCTTGGAGAATTTCTTGAACACTACCTTCCCAATGACTTCTGTGACGTGCGCTCACTCAAAGAGACCTGCTGAGAAAGACTGCCAGAAACTGATTTCAGATAAGGAGCTTCCACCTGCTCCCTTCCAATCCTGCTCTACTCACCACGCCCTCCTCCTGGCATCTCCCTGCACAGAGTCCAGGGGTGGTGGCTACGTATGTTCACTTTCTGATGGAAGAGGCAAAGCTTTTTTTCCAGCAGAAATGGAAAGTAATGGTTTTGCATGTGCATGGTGGGAATCAAGGGAAAGGGATCCTGCAACTTCACAGAAGTTCAGTTAACCCCCTCCTCCTTCCAGTGACCCATCAAGCCATCTTCTCCTCGTGGGGGGCAGACTCATGTAAGAAGGGCAAAATGGGGAGCACATTCAGACTCCCCACTTCAGCCTTTAACTGGCAAACAGGTTTGAAGGAGCTAGGCTGTAACCACAAGGGGTTATTAAGGACAAAGACAAAAGAGAAAAGACAGGCAATCTAGCAAGCCTCCCTAAGAGAAGAAAAAGAAAAAAGAAAGAATTTCCTTTCTCTCTCTTTTTCAACTAAAACAACAAAACAAAACACCAGAACT
>NW_022109767.1:17478119-17479264 GCF_000313985.2 Echinops telfairi
TGTGAGCAATGCAGTAAGAAGTGGGCGCATGGGCATTAAGCTGCCTGGTCAACGTTTATTGCTCTAGTTTCTTTTTCTTTTTTTCAAAGACAATTTTATCAGGGGCTCCAAAAGCTTGCTCTAGTTTCTTTATGTGCTGCGAGGGACAGTCAACTTTGGAAGACGGTGGGAAACTGTGAGGTTTCAACAATGGTCTAAATAGTGGAAACTGGCAGTTAATTTGATAACTTGCTTTACATTTAATTTCATTCACAATCACAGCAGAGAAAGGAAGCAGATTCCCCATCCACATGTTTCACATGTATCCACTTGTACATGTAGTTACGGAGTCCAGTGGTACAGTAGTTACGCACTGGGCTGCTGCCTGAAAGGTCAGCAGAGCAAACCCATCAGCTGTGCCTCTGGAGAAAGCTGTGGCCATTGACTTCTGTGATGATTACACCTTTGGGAATCGTGGGGGGGCAATTCTTCCCTGCCCTATAAGGCCCCTGTGCATTAGAGTCTACTTGATGGCACTGGAATTATATACTGATATTTTATACAAGGACCGATTCTAATTTTTCAAACTCGTGGGCTGACTTCATTCACCTGTCCAAGTCGTTCTTAAGACCCATAATGTTCATGAGAGTTTGTCAGTGATCTATCCCTTCTTTGAATTTGTATTGCAGTAAAAGACAGTTTTCCTCCAGTAGTTCTTTGTGTGTAAGATTATTTTCTCGGTTAGATTGTAAGCTCTCAGAGCACTGGGACAAACGTTATTCATTTGTCTCCTCCATGTACTAGCAGAATAATGGAGGTGTTTGCTGTCCTTCACTGCCGCCGGGTTGGCTCTGACTCACACTGCCCTCCGTGTAACAGACCGAACATTGGCTGGCCCTGAGCCTTCCTCACAATAGTAGCTATGTTTGAGCCCGTGGATGCAGCCAATATGTCAATACTGGATATGTACTAAGTGCTGAATATAATTGTTGCACAATTATTTTGTCAGCATTTCAATATGTGTTACAGATGTATTTATATATAAAATTACACCTAAACCATTGAAATGTGAATTTAATTTTTCCAACTTTCTTATTTCTAACAGAATATCTGTTTCTCTTGCCTTGGTATAGTAAATCTTAAAACTTTTATATTGCAATATTTGC
>NW_022109767.1:17481280-17482555 GCF_000313985.2 Echinops telfairi
TATATTTTTATATAACGATAAGGAAATATATCTATATATATTTATATGTTAAGTATTAAGGTAGCTGATGGAAATTGAACCTCAAGTACTCCTCAAAACAAGAACACTTTGTTCTAATAACCTGACATCCTGTGATGCTCACCTTCCTGACACAATCACCAAAGACATACTGGGTGCATAAGCAAATGTGGTGAAGAAAGCTGATGGTGCCTGGCTATCAAAAGCTGTAGCATCTGGGGTCTTAAAGGCTTGAAGATAAACAGCGGCCATCTAGCTGAGAAGCAACAAAGTCTACATGGAAGAAGCACACCAGCTTGTGTGATCATGAGGTGTCGATGGGATTAGGGTATCAGGCGTCAGAGACCCAGAACAAAAAAGCATATTGATGTGAATGAGGAAGAGGGCAGAGTGGAGACCCAAAGCCCATCTATAGACAATTTGACACCCCCTCACAGAAGGGTCTCAAACCAGTCAGGGTGCAGTATAGCACCAATAAAGAAACATACAACTTTCCTCTTGTTCTTTAATGCTTCCTCCTCACACACCCCCAACCCTCATGAACCTCATTCTACCTTACAAATTGGCTAAACCAGAGCATGTACACTGGTACAGATAAGAGCTGGAAACACAGGGAACCCAGGGCAGATAAACCCCCCAGGACCAATAATGAGAGTAGTAATACCAGGAGGGTAAGGGAAAGGTGGGAGAAAGAGGGAACTGGGTTCAATGATTGACATATAGCACACACCCCACCCCCTGTGGGATGAGCAAAATAAAAGTGGGTGAAGGAAGACAGCAGTCGGTGTAAGAAATAAAACAATAACAATTTATCATTTATCAAGGGTTCATGAGGGAGGGGGGGTAAAGAGAAGCTGATACCAAGGGCTCAAGTAGAAAGAAAATGTTTTGAAAATGATGATGGCAACAAATGTACTAAGGTACTTGACACAATGTATGTATGTATGAATTGTGATAAGAGCTAGAAGAGCCTCCAATAAAATGATTTTTTTAAATTACTTTTAATTGTTGATTTAAGTGGTTATAAGAATGATTTTTTTTTAAGAATTTTGCAAGATCAGTGACTTTTTCATCTTATTTAATTAATTTTTAAAAATAATCATTTTCTTGGAGGCTCTTACAACTCTTGTTACCATCAAAACATCAATTGTATCTGACATATTGGTACATCTATTCATTCCATTGTTCTTCTCTAGACATTTACTTTCCATTGAGCTCTTGGGATCATCTCCTCTTTTTTTCCCTCACCCCCCCCCC
>NW_022109767.1:17483399-17485491 GCF_000313985.2 Echinops telfairi
GGTCTGTCTGCAGCTTCAGTGTATTGTCTTATAAATATATGTACATAGGCCAATACTGTACCTCTATTTTTATGGATTAATGTATTTATATAAATGCATACTTCTGTTAATCTCCCTAGCTCTGCCTTTGCTTCCTAGATCTTGCCTTTGTTTTCTTTTGCCTCCTCCTGCCCCGCCATCACTGTCCCCCCTTCTTCCACCTCTCAGTGTTTCCTCTCCACTAGGTTGGTGTTGCTCTCATACTCACAGGAACTCTAACCTCTCCTGGATGCTGGTTCCACTTCCCTAGTTGTTCCCCTGTCCATGATGCCATTCGCTCACCACACCCTTCTCCCCCCTTCCTTCTTCCCACTCTACCTTCTGGGGATATTGACCCCATTGACTTCTGCCTGGGCTTCCTTCCCATGGTCCAACCCACATCATTAGGCAAACCATCCATGTCCTAGTCTGAGCAATAAGAAAACATACGGTTGTAGAAAGAAAAGGAAAAAGAAAATGATGAGACAAAAAAAGAAAGAAATGGGGAAAAAAAAAAACCCCTACATAGGTCCAGGTTTGTTTGATGGTCCTCATGAGACCCTCCCCCTGGTCCTAAGGGAGATCCGGGGGCGACTCCTGCTCACCTCAATCCATTCTTGGGGCTCCTCAAGGGCTCTGTGGCTCAACTTTACTCCAGTTGCTGATCTTTTATGCTCCATTCCCACACTGTCTCCCCGCCGTGTGTCCTCATTATTGTCCTTGGCTCTGTATGCTCCATTAGGGGACAACACGTCTTGAGTTGTTGGTGGTCCCACAGCCCTCTCTGTGCCTTAGCAGCTCCATGCAGGGACCTCATCCTCTGGGCTTGGTGTGCCCATATGGAGTCTGGGCTGACTGCCCCTTTCTCTTTTTCCTTCTTGGTTTGCTTCCATGTGGTCATGGTAAGTTGGTTCCTTTCCCCCACCTGAAGGTCTAGTGTTGTTCTCTGCTGCACACACTTCCAGGATGGGGGTCAGGCTGGTTCTGGTTGGGGCTGGCCTGGTAGTCCAGTGTTTTCATGCATTCCTTCATGTGTTACGCTGTCCACCTGGTTTGGCATGCCATGGTGGGGTCTGTATGCACGTTCCAATTCTGTGGAGACATAACCAATACCCTCCCCCTGGGTGGGTTAGTGTCCTGTCCCCCCATGTCATCATCTCAGTTTCCCCACATCCCCAAGAATGCTTCTATTTAACATACAGAAATCCAGCTAAAAGAAATTTTCAACAAACTATGCACACACTTCTGAATTTTAAATAAAACGACTATAAATATTTGCGTGCAGCTCTTTATGTGAGCATACATTTTCATCCAATTTGGGTAAATACCTAGGAGTGTGGTTGCTGGATCAAAATGGTAAGCCTGTGTTTAGCTTATTAAGAGACTGTCAGACTGTGTCCCAAAGAAGCTGTGCCATTTCCCAATCCTCCCAGCAATGAATGAGAGTTTCTGTGTGCTCTGCCTTCTTTCTGTGGTGTGATTGCTTTCCATTTCAGGCACTAGAATAGGTGTGTAGTAGTATATTATTATTATCGCTTTGACTTGCAATTACTTTATATGCTTATTTGTCATGAGTATTTCTTCTCTGGTGAGGTGTCTGTCAGATCTTTTACCCATTTTATATTTGGTCCGTTTGGTTTTTTTATTGCTGAATTCTAAGAGTAGTTTGTATATCTTGGCTACAAGGCCTTTAACAGAATATGTTTTACAATATTTTCTCCGAGTCAGTGTTTGGACGTGTGGCAATTACATAATCTTCTGTTAACTTGTGAAGGGGTGAAGTCTAGCCTGTCAATCAGGTCTCAGTTTGATGACCTCATTTGGAGGCTTGAAGGAGATAAATAGCTCACTGGAAGGCAGATACACTCTCTGCGAGGCATTCCTGTTGACAAGCCACATGGAGCTATTTGTTTCTCTAGACTTTCTGGACTAACAGAGGGTGTCTAACCACCCCCCAACCCCTGAATTTAATAGCAGTATTTTTCTGTGTAGTGTCATTACTCTCCAAATGCTACATTTCATCTAGTATAATTATTAAAGGTCTTAATTGCTCTATAATTTTACTTTTCTTACT